>NC_031769.1:27415552-27426564 GCF_001522545.3 Parus major
TTTTGTAGTAATGTATTGAATGAAGGCTTGGTATTGTCAGATGAGAAATGAAATAAATTGCAGGAAAGCTTCTTTCTAGTGGTGAGGTGACAAACGGAAAAGAAAATAAAAATGTATTGTGCAATTGAAAACATAGTGTGCTCATGGAACAGTGCATCACCAGCTGCAATGTGATAAGATTAATTGCTGTATATGCAGGAAAGGATTTTACACAAAAGCATTATGGGACATTTATTCAATATTTAAAATAATATGAGTATCATTCCATGCAATGATGCTTATGAAATCTATCAAGAGCTAGAAGAAATATTTAAATACCTCAGTTTGCCCTCTTACATTTCAGTATGATGCTACTTTATGCCTGATTCCATTACCTACATTTTCTTCCCTCAAACATGGTTATGTGTTTAGAGTGAAAGATTAGAAAAGAAAGTTAACAGAATTCTTCTTGGTGCTTTAGAAAGAAACTGTACTCTTGATACGTACGGGAAGGTGATATAAAACAGTAAGTGCCTTAAGTTCAATTTTTACGTGACTTTGCTGGATCTCCTCTTCCATTAGTATTCTGTAATTAATGGAATGTGGATTTTAATGGTTTGAGTTCCTGTTGTTGCTGCTTTGGGAAGATTTGGAGCCATGTTTTGTTTAAAGTTCACGTTTCATCTGAGCACAAACATAAATATCTATCTTTTTGGAGCTTTAAATTTTATGGTTCTAAATATGAGCATGGGCATTAGAAGATACAGAGCAGTTTAAAAAAAAACAAAACACATAGAGAGGACACGCAGAAATATGTACAAATTGCATTGGATGGGATTTCATCCTGACATAAGATATTTTCATTAGAAATTTTTCACAGTACAAACAGGCAGGTATGTAGATTCCCCTCCCTGGGTATTTTCAAGGTGCATTTGGAGAGAATGCTAGATTCTGATTTAAACTCCATTTCTCAGGAAGGGTTGGGCTGAATTATCTTTTGAGGTTCCTCCTATTGTGCAACATAACCTAATCTTCGTATAGATGGAAGCTCTATGAAAAACTGTTCATTACTGGGGACAAGCCTGGGAGAATTCTGTGGCTGGTGGTCTCCCAGGATGGTAAATAATGTATATGTCTCTCTCTTGTTTTATGACTGAAGAAGTTGTTAATGGCTAAGGACAAATGCAGCAATGTTTTCTTCTTTTTTCTGTTAGTCCTTCTCCATGCATTCAGAAATCTGGTTTTAGTTAACAGTATTCAGGGGGATATTTTATGAATATCAGTTATTTTAACCTCCCTTAATTCTTGTAAAAGGGGAAAATATCCCAAGTTTTCCACAAGTATCATATTTTCCTCTGAAATATGAAGAAACCAGAACATGATGAAGTGAAATGATAAGATACCTAGTAGCTTTAGCACTTAGCATCCCACTCAGATGAATTATCTGGCCTTCAAAATCAATGTAAATCAATGGGAAACTGAAGCCCTTACATTTTTCCCATCAAACTGCAAAGATAGTTGCAATGTAGCCAATATGTGAACCATCCAAACTGTTTGTCTAAAGCCAGACAGAAACAGAACTCTCAGATTTTCAGATTTCCAAACTTGGGCCTTAATTCTGAGACTAGAACAAATATTTGTAATCCTCTCCACCACTACTGACTGGCACTCAAAATAAGGGTATTAATTCTGGTATGTGAGAAAAGAGTTTAGCTTAAGTGATTGGACCCTGTACTTTTCAGATAATGTCTGTTTAAAATATATTGCACTGATTTTTCTTGGGGTGTTTTTATTTGTGGCAGGTTGCTGTATCTGTTTATATGATTTATTGCCTTCTATGAAATTTTTGAGCTGATTTTTCATTATGTATATGTAAACAAATTGCACTGCCAAAGGTGGGAATTGAACTCCCAGGGTTTACCTAGAAGTCATGACCAGCTGCTTTCCTCAGGTGTGTTGATTGAATTGTTGAGATTAATGATGCCACACTCTCCAGGCAGGATAGAATATTCACATTTTAGGATGTAAAATGTCTTGTAGCCTTCATAAAGCCTTGGGAGTCCTCATCAGCCAAGGAGGGCATCAGTGAGCAAAAAGAGCTGTCTCTTGTCTGTATATAATGATGCATTTTCCTATGAGAATGATCAACAAAGGATTTGAATCTTGAAATATTTCCTCCATTTTTCTCAATGTTTCATACTGTGGCATGAGGAAGCCTTTTTTGTACCCTGCAGGCCATTGTGGCCTGACAGAAGTGTTTCTGTGTCAATGGTGAGTGATTGCAATGCTCACCAGGTCATTAATGGTAATATTTTTATTAGAGAGGTGAGTTACAGAGAGTGAGCTGCAGACTGGGATGTTTTACTGAGATGTACTAACTTAGATGAAGAAAAGAGCTTTTACTTGAGTAAAAAGGTTTGAGGAAAAGTGAATCACATAAACAGATACTCTTTACAGAACATTTTCTATTCTCTGTTATGGCAGTGATTTCGGTTGATGGTCTAATTTAGGTGTTCTGAATTCGCCGTGTTTTCTAGCAGTTATGACCAAGGGAGATCTGAATGAAATACTATGATGGGCTCAATGATAAGGAATGAACCCTTGTAGTTGGGAGGGAAAGATTTAGTTTTAGATAAGCATTGTTAAAGTGGAGGCAGGGCTGAAATTCCCAGCTAGTGTGAATTTTGACCTCATGCTTTGGGGGACGTGCCGTGTGAGGCCTGGATGAAGTTGTCCCACCCCAGACCCCTTGTGAGGGGTGGCCCAGGAGTTCTGACTGGGTTTGAGCCACTGGGGTTTCTTCCTTGTTGTGTTTCTAGTGGTCCCTGATCATGAACTCCACCCTAGTTCTGTCCATTAAAACCCCTCCCCCTGCTTTTGTTCAGAGCTCTCTGTCTCTGAATCTGAGTTTGTTCCCATGCTGAATAAATGGTTTCATGAACAGAAGCCTGTCTCGTTCCTGTCCCATGCTGGTTCCCAGTAACTGTAGCTTCTCTGGACATGATCCTGCAGTTGCAGACTGCAATGCCCTATGAGCAGCTTGGTTTCCCTGAGATTTCTGTCATATGTTGGGAAAATATATGTGATGCTAGAGAGAACACAGCTGAAAACTTGTGGAAGAGAGAGGGTAAGCCTGTGTGTGTGTGGAGGGAAGCACTTTGCTTTATAACTGGTTCTGCCACTTCACCACCACTGAGAGATAAAAGGCAAGAAGTACTATGGTGCTAAGCCTAAGTGTTACATCTTGATTCTTTGCTGCCAAGAGCACTTGAGCCTACACGCACAGCTATACATTAGGCTCTTGTTCTGTTCATGACTTTTATGCCCTTGTATCTCTATACACTGACTCCATCTATATTGGACAAGAACAGCTACCACACTTTTCAGGACAGCTTACTACAGAGCTTGTATGATCTGACTTTAAATACATTTAATTCAGTGTTCCTTTAAAAAGCAATGGCAACAAGTAAAACTCCATAGCTGTCTTTGGATTTCAGTGAGCTGTATGCACCTTAAAAAACAATCTTCCATCTAGTTGCATGGGTGAAATTTACTTTCCTTGATTAGATTTTTAACACCCTGAAGTCTTACCCTGAGGATCTTTTCTGCTCATTCCCTGCTCCTTCTCTACCCCAGACCCACTAGATAACAGTGAGAGTACAGAGATCTGTAGTACAGACAAAAGTTGTACAGCACTGATTGGTTAGAATATATGCATCAAAATATTTCCCACTATGAACACATAATTAGCTTTTAGCATGGAGCACAGCACTAAGCAGCACATATGTCTAATTCATCTCTCATACCACTGTTAAGCTTCATTCCTCTATACCTGTGTGAATAGGAGAATGCCTCCTTCAGATGTAGGTTCTCTGTTTGACATTTGTTGAGATGAGTATCTGTCTCTGAGAAGCACATGGAATTTGATATGGAGTAGGAAAGATGCATTCTGTATGTGCTTTAATTATTATGCAAAGTATATATATTTTTGGAGGGACTATATTCTGAAGGCATCAGGTGCCAGATTGACTTGTTACTGCATGTTCTTGCATTGTCCCAGTACTCATGTATGGATTCTTGTGATCAGCTCTGCAATACGCTTATGAGCACAAAGAAATAAGACTAAAGCTGTTTAGTTTGGAGAAAAAATAGAGAAGGACAAATGATACTCTCACACTATTTCAGCCAAACAGTTTCCTTTATACTCTGCCATGGTTCTTGTCTTTTGATGTGAATATTTTACATTGGCAAGTCAGCTTTTGGGAAGAAGCCATTATCTTTCAACTGCACTTCCCCACGCCTACAAAACTTTATCACAAAGCTTTATGACTACAAAGTCAGAGGAGCTGTTAGGGAGCTGTTTTTGATTTGGTATTATTTTCACATTCTTTTTTCATATAGACTTCAGCCCTCATTAGGCCCTTGTTTTTTGTTGTTTTTTTTTTCTTCCCAATTGAAGTGGTTTTTATCTCATTTTCCCAACAAATCAGTCAATCAGGACCCATCCCTATGAATACAGAGTACCCATGGAAGAAAATATTGATCTCTCCTTGGTTCTCTTTACCTGTTTCTTATTATCCAGTTCTCTAAGAGATGCTAAACAGAAACTAATACGGTTAAAAAGACATTTTTCAGATTCTGTTTTTCAGTGCTGAAGAATAGAGACTTGTGCAGGTATTTGGAGTCATTTTTCACTCCAGTCAGAGTACAGTTGCCTTGCAATGGTTACTGGCCTCATAGAAACATATGTATTTCCTGCTGTGTTAATTACTGTTACTACTATCATCCAGAAGACAGGTAACAGCTACCACAGTCACTTGTTAGCCAGTCAGATTACTATAGGGAGTGAAAGGCAGCCAAATCTTTTTAATAAGATTTGGAACTGTTCCAGAAAATAAAAGCTTTCAGAAAAAGAAATAGGCCACTTAGAATCCTGCTTGTTTTTCCTGCTGACACTGCTGCCTGTTGTGCACAAATATCTATCCTAGCGTAAGATCATGGTCAGGGCTGCTAAAGGTAGCTGCTTGATGATGAAGAAACATAGGACAAAATAAAAAAGACTTGAGGTTTACTTGTCAACATGGGAATTGGACTACTCCTTTTATGTAAAAAGAAGTCCCAAATCAAACCTCAAAAAAGGTAGGCCCATTCCCTTTTATTTACTACATTTCCTGAGGAACAGTCCTTGTTTGGGTGTTCTGCATGTGTGAATTGCTACCTGTGGCTGTTATGCTTAAGCATCTCCTTCCATTCCAGTAGTTCTGTTCTTCTAACAGCTGGATGTCAAAGAACTCCACCATGGCAGAATCTCAATGGGCACTGCTGCCCTGATAGTTCAGTCTTTGTGGAAGTAGGATAAGACACCTGTCCTTCATGGAAGAAAAGTGTTGGATCATGCACCATTTTAGCCCATTTCAACTGAAATTCTTGTTTCAAATCGCTCCCCAACAACCATCTTAATTCAAACACTAACTCCCCTGTTCCCTCCAGGGATCAGATGAGCATGTTGAGCATAGTCTAATATTACAAGTTATAATGAAATACGTGATAACACAGTATATTTGACTTGAGATTGGCGTTTTTTGGCAATAAACATTATTTACTTTGTGCAATGAACATAAAATCCTTGGCCTGAGTTTTATGTGGTAACTCATTTATTCACCAGCTGTCATACTGTGGGTAGTGCCTATTGTCATTATAAACCCAGTAAATACTGGGTTAGAACACTCACTGAAGGTACAAAACCAGTAAGAAATATGCAGCAGGTTATTACTTTGGTTACCCATGCAAGAATTTTCTGTTTGAAGTAGAAACACAATAATTTAGTTGTATGTCTTAAAAGCAAAACACAAGAGGGCAGGTAGTTATCAGCCTGGTGTTTCAGGAATCTTGATTTTCAAGCTACTTACAGACACAGCAGAACTTGAAATATATGGACCCCAGAGAAATATGCATCTAACCCAGCCTTTTTGTTCTCAGTTCCCAAATGTAAGCTAAAAGTAGAAATAGACACCTACAATACATTTCTTGGCATTAATATCTTTGCAAATGCAGCAATCTTGCTGCATTGTGGTAGGATGTGTCATTTTAAAGCAGTTAACAGAAAAAGAGCACAAAATGTTTATAGGAAGTATCTGTTATTTTCAATTAATTTATTTGCAAATGTGCTATTCAAAGGCTGTATACTTTTCTCATTATAATCTCTCTCTACTTCAGATTCTGTACTCTCTGTGACACAGATTTTATCTTGGTACTTTCCAATGCAGTATGTATCTTCATATCACCTCTTCTAGTAATAATTCAGTGATCACCTACTGAGATTTTCATGTTTCTGTGATTCATACTGTAGAATTGTGACACAATTAGTAGCTGGGTTTGAATCAATCTGAATATTGGCTCTGTAAGGACACAGGGTTTAAGTTCTTGGGTATTTGGTTTAATGGAGAAATGGAAATGGCAAACATTTCTTTGCTCAAGTATAAAACTAGAGTAAGTTCCAAAGTTCCTATAAGTAGAAACACAATTTTTGAAATGTTAACACAGCTAAAGAATTTTTCTTTTCGTAAGATGGGAAAATCCACAAAATGTCAGTGATTCCTTATCCAGGAAAGAGAAAAATCACAATATCTATCAGATATGTAAAAATACTTTTAAGGATAAAAAATAAAAACATTTTAGGGATAACACTGAAAATAACTAAAATAACTGAAAGAAACAGTTTAAGTGAAAATGGTGAGAAAAAGTGTTCACAAAAATACGTCAGCAACTGCTATACTGAACTTCAGTTTCTTTATCTAATTTTCATTTGTCACTCAGACTTTGGAGACAAAGTTAGGTATCTCTAGAAACAGTCACATATCAGAATTCAGAATTCACAAAGAGTTGACAACCTTCAAAAGAAAAGATGATTTCTTCCCTTTAAAACTGAGAAGGAAAATTTAAAGTAGAAAACTTATTTCAAAAATCATGTCTTTTGTAAATGAGACCAGTACTGGCAAATATCCTAGTCTGTATTCTTGATTCTCTGCTCATTCTAAGTCCTCTATTTGCATCCTTTGCCAAGGATTGAGAAAAAAGTTGAATCATAGAAACATGACATAGAATGTGTTGAGTTGTAAGGGACCTATCAGGAACATTAAGCCCAGCTCCTGGCCTGGCACAGGACACCCCAAGAGTAACACCATGTGCCTGAGAGTGTTGTCCAAAAGCTTCTTGAACTCAGGCTGGTGCTGTGACCACTTCTCTGGGGAGCCTGTGCCAGTGCCCAGACACTCTCTGGGTGAAAAGCTTATTTCCTAATAGCCAACCTAAACCTCTCCTGACTCAGCTTCATGCCATTTCCTTCAATCCTTTTGCTGGTCTTTAGAGTGAAGAGATCAGTGTCTGTCCCTCTACTTCTCCTCATGAGGAAGTTGCAAAGGCAGTGAGGTCTTCCCTTATTCTTCTCTTCTCCAGACTGAATAGACTAAGTGACCCCAGCTACTCCTCATATGGCTTTCCCTCAAGACCCTTCATAATCCTTGTTGCCCTCCCTAGGACACTCCAACTGTTTAATGTCTTTTTTATATTGTGGCACCCAAAACTGCCCCCACCACTCGAGGTGAGGCTGCCCCAGCTCAGAGCAGAGCAGGACAATCCCCTCCTTGCCTGGCTGGTGATGCTGTGCCTGATGTACCCCAGGACATGAGTGGCCCTCCTGGCTGCCAGGGCACTTTTGACGACTTTCTGTCAACCAGGACCCCCAGGTCCCTTTCTGTGGCACTGCTCTCCAGTATCTCATTGCCCAGTCTCTCTGTACATCCAGGGTTGCCCTGCCCCAGGTGCAGAGTCCAAAATTTTCCCTTGTTAAACTTTGTATCGTTGATGATAGCCCATCTTCCTCATTTGTTGAGATCTCTCTGCAGGACCTTCCTGCTTCCAGGAGGTGAACAGCTCCTCCCAGTTTAGTAGTGTCATCAAACCATGTGAAATCAGGAACAGCAAAATGTTGTACAAGTTACCTTTTGCACATTTGAGTTTAAAAATACAAATAGCAGGAGCAACAGCTGTCAACATATAAATTAGTTCCTCCAACAGTGCTTTCAACCAAGTAAAGGAAATATAGTCAAAACTCTGCTTGGTGAATCTGCATAACTGCACACATGAAAGACATAAGTGGCAATAACCATTATGAAATTGCTTTGTAATATGATTTTTAAAATTTCCAACTGAAGTTTCTACAATTACTAATTGAAGGAGATTAACTAGGCATGATTGTTAGAAAAAACCCCTCATTTTTAAAGTGATCTTAAAAATGAAATAATGATTTTTCTTGTTAACCTTTGCTGGCTTGTCTCTTATCAACCTTTCCTTGATGTTCCTAGAGGCTATTCTCATATTTCATGTTGATCTCCAGAAAAACTGCATATACTTTGGTAGCAAAATCTGATGAGACCCAGAGTTCAGAATACAAAATTGTATTGGAAATGAAGATTGTTTTGTGCTGATTTTTAGCATACTTCTTACTTGTGAATTGAATAAAACCATGTAATCCTCTTGTATAAACTGAGCAGGAATGATTTGATACATGTGATAGTCCAGTTGATTTGAAAATACTTTTTTCAGTCTGCTTCCTTGATTTTGAAATGGGAAGACACAGAAAAGCTAAAGACAGGCTCAGAGAAAGGAGCCATGCAAGGTGTCACTATGACCAAATTATCTTTCAGATGCCTGACACATCTATTGTGTCAATAGATTGAAATACCCTTCCTTAGAGTGGATCCTATGTAATTTTCTTGAGCTTGCGTATTACAATTATGCAAGTGAGAGTGAATACTGAGCCTGGAGAGGGGTTGTTAGTATCCTGGTCGTGAGAGCCCATTCATATAAATTTGTAAGTGTTCAGATAGGTCAGAAACCATAGCAATTGCATTATGTGCACAGAGGCAATCTTGGTAGACACTTAAAAGGAATCTACTGCTAAAAGCAAGGGAGGACTCAAAAGAATCAAGAAGAAACCAGTAAAGAAAAATGCCAGAAAGAAGCCTTAAGGGAAAGCTGGTAAACATGACATTGTGAAAAGTGATCTAATTTGTATGTTAGATTTGCATGGAAGAACTTTCACAGTTGTGTTAACTTTCTTCATGATATTTAGGCAGACAGAAAGTTTGTGATGCTCTGTGTGTCACCTGGGGAGCTAGAGATACTTGTACAAACCAGGAAGATAGTGTTTTTCTTACTACTATGTTTAGAGGAAGGCTCAGTGCCTGTTTTGAACTGCATACATAACGTTTGGACAGCTGAACTTATATGAGTTGATTGTGGTTTAAAGTGAAAAGCTACATTTGCATTTCTTTAAGAAAAAAAAATCAAACAAAAAGGAATAGTTTATAAGCTAATTAAACACTTGTCTTAATAGAGTGCAAGGTAAGAGAAAAGGCTGAAGATTTGGCTTTTATTTTATTGGAATGTGGAAAAAAATAAAAAATTTTGCCAGGGAATTAAATTAAGAATGTACTAAATCATACTTGTAGCCTGAGAAAATGACATTGAGGGAGTAGGTTTCTGCATATACAAACCCTACTCTTAACTGTATCCAAGAGAAGGGCCTTCACTTTAGGGGACTCAAAAACGTAAAGTTAATGTTTGCCAAAAATGTATAAGCTTTTTGAAAAGTATCCTGAAAACAATACAAGGACAAAATAGAGTTTAAGAGGGTATTGTATGAAAAACTCTGTAGAATCTCTGACAATATATTTTCAAATACTTCAGAGATATGAGATGCTTATGCTATTTCAGAAAGAAAAACATTTCTTCAGGAATGATAAGATTATGTTTCATACCTGCTCAGGGATGAGTCAATGAAGTTAGAGCTGTTTCAGCAACAGCCAGAAGGTCGACTTCCATAAAGAGTAGGAAAATCAGATTTCTCACTGCAGTTCACTGCCAGAATTTTAGCGATAAGCTCCCTTTAGTACATCAAAACCAGCAGTGTTGGTACTGTTTTGTGGGAATTTCCTTGGCCTTATATGTGCATAAAGCATATGAAATGCAGTCTTATTTTTAAATATGTTGGTCAGCAATAGAACAAATATATGCTTTGCATTACCAAGCTGAAAAACAGCAAGGTCCAGTCTGCTTGAAATAAAAACAGGTTAATGGAGACTTTCAAGTTCTTCTAAATATAAGAGCTGATAGGTTATTTTATTATTTAAAAACATATATCTGGTGAAGTACCTGTCTGCTAGAAATGCATTGTCAAATAATATATGCTTCTTCCTCCATTCATCATGCCACATTTTTTCACAGAAATATTTTTCTTGTACAGCTGCAAATCATGCAAGAGAGAAAGAATAAAAATAATCAGTGCTGTCTCCTGAGACAAGATTAATTTCTACCTTTTTAGAGAGAGGAAAACAAAAATCATTCTTAACTTTCAAAAAACAACTAAACTTATCCTGAACAAATATTTTGGTGGCTCTTGTATGTGGGCAAGTGCAAAGTCCTGCTGGTTTGAAAAACATAACATCTAGGAGTATTTGATTTCAGTCTATGTTCAGGAGTTTCTCCCCATTCCTCATTGCCCAGCCATGCTTTGTAATGTGGCTTGCCTGTTTTCCAAGATATTCACTTCAGCTTATAGTCATCAGTTGAAAATAATGGCTGTTTTTCCTTCATACATACATTTTGCTCAACAGAATGATTCTGAGCTCATGGCAGTAAGATCAAAGAGATCTTTCACAATCCATCTCTCTTGCTTAGCATGACTAACAAGCTCACAACAACTTCTGAAGGTTAACTATTAGGTCTCCCTAATACAAGCACAAGCATGGAGGAAAAGGGCCCTGACAATGACACTCTTAAATTCTTTTTCTCTCTTCCTGATTTTCATTGTGAGAAGGAGCTGCTTTCAAAGTTGACAGTTTTGGTTTTTTTTTACCAGAAAGAGGGGATGGCTAAAAAAATAAGTTTGCTTTGAGATCTTTATTTGGCCCCTTTTACTTTGCTGGAGCAGCACAAAATAGTTTCTGTTTGTTAAATCTAGCCTTGAAGTA
>NC_031769.1:28038202-28196029 GCF_001522545.3 Parus major
ATGCATAATTTATCAGGGTAGCTGGAGAGCAAGTGTGTAAAAATACTGAATACAAACAAATTCATAATTATCTGTAAAAATGCCAAATTGGAATATTTTCTTAACTTCTCAATTATTTAGTGATAGCAGCTTCATAAAGCATTTTATTCAAGCACACTCACACAATATATTCCTGTTGCCATTCCTGACAGAAAAAGTCAGTATGAAATTACTAGTTTCATTTCACAAGTATGCACATATCATTGTTGATGGCTGCGACAATGATTAAATCAGACTTTTGGCAATGGATTTACAACACAATATACGTATTCCCATTTTACAAATGTAAAAGGAGTCTTCTAGTTAGAATGTGTGATTTGCTTGTAAGAGATGTGTGGATTTTAATCTGGTCAAAGGTGATGCTAATTTGTATAGCTGACCATGGCAAGCTCATGAACAGTATTTTTACAAAGTCACAAAGGTTTAAGTGTTATTTTCCTAAAGTCTGGCACTACAAAACAAACTAGCCACTACCTACACTCACAGTGCTTTGTCAGGTAACAGAGAAATGTTATAAAAGACTTCCTAATAAAGAGGAGTCTAGGTTTTTCTACTCAGAACCCAGAAGTCCGACTGCAATAATGAAGAGATGACACTGAATCGTACTTGACTCAGTGCATGCCACTCATGGCTACCAGTTGAACATCAGTACCTGCTAATCACTCCATAATGACTCACAGCAAATGGCACATCAAGCTTTAAGTTATTAAACACGCTTATGTATTCTAGTCTGTGTGAAATTCATAAACTGGTGGCTCATTTCTATTCATACATTCTCCAAAAAAAAAGTTAGAAACTGTTTATAAATGTTTCCTTCACACTGAGCGGTACCCAGACCTAACAGGGTGACATGGGGAAGCCAAGGAAATGGACAGTAATTCGACATTCCATTTTATATCTACAATACCAAACAGTGACTCTGACATGGTTCTGAATGCCTTGCTTCCACATGTGAGGAGAGAACTGGATGTGTTTTCCTTGTGACTGGAGATTTGGGCTGACAAGGCCATGAGGTGGTGTGGTGGGAAATGCCCCAAAAGACATTTCTGTGATGAAATGCAATTTCATGAATGAAGCCAGTTTATGAAATTACTACTTGTCAACAAACAGCTGTGCTTCTGTAAATACTTTTGGGATTATTCTGTGATCTGGAAAACTAAAATAATTCAATTTAAAACACAAATACACAGAAAACTTTCTTCATTGTCATTTTTCTTTGTATTTTAATCATGCCCATGATTTCATATAAACCTCAGAATACTCTGCTAACATAACTGAGGAGCAGAAAATTACGCCAGAAGTGGCCATCGTCTTTAAACAGCTCAGCTGCTGAAGGAAATATTTTAGAGTGCACTTTGGGCTGAGTTAGATTAAGCTGTCTTCTGAAGATGAGAGAAAATAAATGGCCAGAAACTAGCTGGCAATTCAAAACTGGCAATAAAGTTGACTACACTGTGGAAAAAGCTGGCAAAAGCTGGCAATTTCTTCTACCACAACTGGGAGACACATCTTCAGTCCTCTAGGGGTTATTAAAGATGTTGTTAATATGGGCTTAATTTAACCCTGATGTCACACAAGGAAGAAGCCAAGATTTCTTCTCCAAAATAAAAAAAGTTACCTGCTCTCCCAGACATACAATATTTGAAAAAGATCATTTGAAACTGCTTTTACATTTTGTTTCAATGCTAAATGAAAGCTCAGAAAGGTAGATTAGTCAGAAGGGAGGAGGGAAGAGCTACTATGAACCCAAGTTATTTGAAAACAGCAAAGGTTAAAAATATCATCCACCTGTATTGCACAGACACTGAATGTGGAGTCAGCAGGAAACGTCAGTGTACGGAAGCTGATCTCCAGCACATCCACCAGCACATTTGTCAAGGAAACAATTGTGTAAACTCACCCTCTGGTCAAGCAAATAAACTGGAAAATGGGGAAGTGGAAATCAAAGTAATGAGTATGGCAAAACAACAGCATGATTTAGAAGGACTCTTATGTTAGAAACATCACCCTTAACAACAGCTTTAGAAGCACTACATGCTTTTTGTATATTCTTTCTGTTGAAAGAAACTATTTTGTGAATGACCTACTATGTGTATATATACACTTTCTATTCACAGATTATTGAAAACTGTTCCCTTGATCAGTCAGATCATAAATGCAGACATCCCAAATCAATAGCCCTAGAATGAAATGGATGTTCTGCACTTTTTTTGGATGAAATTAACTGCACCTACCCATTTCATGCACAACCACAGAAAAATATGTTAAGGTATGATATAGCCTGAGGAATTCACTTGTCCGGGTTTGATAAACTCCTATTCAGTCTCATGCTCAGTTAAAATCCATTTCTAGTGTGTGAAATCCTTAAATTCATCAACTTTAATTCTATTTTTCTACTTTCTTCTTAATAAAATTATTAAATTATAAACATATTTTATTCTATTATAAACATATGCATTATCTATTAAAAAATCATTCAAGTCCAACTAACTGTAAATACACTTGAGTTTTACATGATGGGCAATTATTAACCTCCTAATCGAGAAGAAAATATAATGGGGCTATTGTCATAATTCTTTATTTTGCAATTATATCTGAAAGTCATAGCATTGGTCTTTACAATAGAAACCTACTCAGGAAGAAAATACTTATCACTACACATTCTGAAAAACTGAATTTGTAATGTAATGAAAGTTTAAAAATGTATCTATAAGATATGGTTGTAGAGAACACATTTTTGTGTTCAGAATGCACTTTTTCTACATATTCATTCGTTTCCCATCAACCCTCTGTTTGAATATTTAAAAACTAAAACTAAAGAAACAAGCTTCTTTTACATTTAAGTGATCCTCAGTTCTTTGCTTTTGCACTTGAGAGATCTGAAAAAAATTACAACATACAAAGGAAAAGACCGTGAATTACTTGGGCGTGCATTTATTCAACTTTTTTTTTTTTTTTTCAGTTGAATGTATGAACTCTCTTCAAGAATAAAGGCAATGAAATGGGCTGAGTTACCACATGGTAAGGCATAAAACCTTGTCTGGGGAACACTGGAGTCTTGACAATCTGCAATAACCTTTCTGTGTTCAATGAAAGTCAATTACAAATTTATTTTTATTCATTTTGACCTCTCAAATACAGAGAATCCTAAGTAAAGACCGAGGAATAGTAAAGACTGAGGAATAGTAAAGACTGAGGATCTTTAGTAGATGATTTTCTTAATCTGAATGAATCAAGATAATGAAATTCTGATCTACAAAAATTATAAAGCTGTGGGTTTGTTTTGCTTTCCTTTTCTTACTCTCACTGCTGGGGAAATCTTACTTTTGTTACAGTGTATCCTCTAGTCCCACCCCAGTCAGCACCTGACCAGATTACAAAACTGCTCTAACAAAAAAGCGTGACTTGAATGCCATTTACTTGAAAGTTGGACTCAATGATCCTTGTGGGTCCCTTCCAACTGTGAAGAAATCTGTGAACCACCATAACTGTGCATTTTGCAAAGTAACTTATGTCTTGAAATGTCCTGTGATTTTACTTTCCACAACATATAACTGCCACAAAATTGGAGGGTAGGGAATATATGGGAATCTCTTTCTCGTTACTGACTGTAAAGCAGATAAAACCCAGGAAATCTGAAAAAAGTTCAGTAACATTTCCTCTGAGAATATTTTCACAACTTAAATTGAAGATTCAAACTAAGATGTACTCTTAACATCCTTATTTTGTATTTTTGCTACTGGCATTGATATGAAACATTAACACCTGAAAAATGGAGTGCAAACCCCTTCTCAATAAATAGAGATCTGGCTTTGGATCTAAATGTGAGATATTATCTCCTAATGGTGAATGACCTGAGATACGTTAACATGACCATGCAGTTGACCTCTTGATGTGCTTCTCTTAAAACAGAAATATTGAGTGTGACCTTGATACATTAGTATGCAATTTAACATTTTGTGTGTGTGTGGTATCAAAGCCAATTTAAGAGGTTCTTACAATTCACTCTGTTCAGCTGCTGGTGCCTGCCCTCATGCTATACACTTAATTGTGTAATGACACTTGTGGATAATGGCGCTAAGTTAATGAAGTGTGTACAGGGCATCCATTTTTAAAATTCAAATAATTCCTGTGATCTGTTTGGCCTCAGTAATAGTTTCATTGACATAAACTGGGAAGTGTTAAACTGTAATACATGAAGGGGAATAGAAGCTTGAGATGGCGATCAGATTTTAGACTTGCTTTTACCCTGGAGAATATCTAACATTAAATGACATCCCTGATGCATTAAGCCCATTCAGATAGTAACACTTGAGACCAATTATGAGCTGGGAACTGAATGCTGTGAAACAGCATTTCATTAAATTGTTTCTAGGCTATAACTAACTGTGTAAGTGCAGCTCTCTAACCTGTCTCTCACCTACATAATTGCAGACTGGATCTCTGATCTACTCACTTCATACGGGTACTGTAAGAAGTCAAGCTGAGTGCCAGTGCAGATTACCTCCCACAAGACCCCCGACTGCACAGCAGACCAGGGCTGCCTCACACTGCTATTGTGGCTGGAACATGAAAACTCAGGATGGCTCACACTGTTTTGCTCCAACTGCAAAGGCATGTTCTTGAAAAGGTTTAGAGTTAATCTTTTAGATCATTTGCTTTTGACACACCTGGCTGATATCTAGTATCCCCAGCCCAGGGATTACACAATCAGCTCTCAAATTCTCTCAGAGTCCTTCAAATACAGCTCCTTAGCTCTAAGAATTACCCTAACAACTACTCTGCAGAATTTTGTCCTCTTTGACAGTTTACTTTCAAAAGGGGCACAGGAAGATGTGATCTAAGGAAGGCAGGGTGGAGGAGGTAGGGAAAGCTGACCCATTGTAGTTTACTTGCTTGGTTCCAGGCTCTAGTATCACACTGCATCCCTCCTTTTTTCCTTCTCATTACCTGTATCATCAGTATCCACAGGTGTCACCTCCAGCTGCATCTTGGCCAAAAGACCATAATCTTTTTCAAGACTTTAAGTTCCAGAACTGATATGGTGAACTAAGCTATGGAAGTATAGATGTTTATGGGATGATCAAAAATGGCCATATTGTTAGCATTTGGAATCCTGAAAATTGCTCTCAGGGGGCAACTAATTCAGCATTCCTGCCTGAGTAGGAGGAGAGTGCTCCTTACCTCTACTTTATCAGGCCTCTGATACATTAACACTTAGACTAACAAACTCAGACATTTTTAATTTAAATCAATGTGATTACTGACATACAAAAAATTAGTATGTCTTTAAGTTTGTGTGATTGGACTCTAATAATTCAACTGGATTTTTAGAATGTTTCCTATAAAGAGAAATCTAAAGGTTTCTTTGAAGGAAATCTTATGAAGAGGTTTGAGAGCCTCTACTGCAAAGTCTTAAGAAAGCATATCCTACATTAGAAAATGGAATACTGCTTCTATTTAAACTACTGGCCTGCCTATACAATCATTACATAGATAAAAAGAAAAGTTAGAACTTTAAAGTTTTAATACAAGATATGGCAACTCACATATTCATGCAAATCACACAAACCCATGCACTGAACAAAGCTACTGTTTTGGTTTTTTATTTGAAGCAAATCTATTCTACAGAACTAACTCTTGTTTTTAACTGGAGAATTTATCGAAACAGAGATATAGCATGTTCAACTGTGAGAAATAACAATACAAAATTTTGGATTTTTTTCTCATATACAACTTCTAAAATTCATTTTTAAACATTTCACACACCTGAATCAAGAGAGAAAGAGGGAAAAAAAAAAAAAGGAAAAAAGCCTTACCTTTCTCCTTGTTTCCCACCACTTTTAGGATTGACAAAAACTAAAAGTGGATGAGTGCCTGGAACTGGAGTGATCTAAAAGAAGGGAATAACACAGCCACTCATTAATGCTGTGTGTTGCATTCATTTTTTCCTATAGTAGACAGAAAACAAAAAGCTTAATTCAAACTCTATGTTATGCTATGTAATCCAGCTGGAAGCAATACCATAATTTGCAATAATCCTCACTTCATTAATTTGCCAGAAAATGCAAGTGACTTCTCTTTTAATGCTGTCTGTTTTACAGCTGTGTTGCAATTTTAACCAATAATGCCACTGAAATATTCAAATATATAACCCATCTCTCTCTATATAGATATATATGTGTGCATGTATATATCTATATCTCCACCAGTAGAGAAGAAACTTTCAATGCAAATAATACATTCATTACTCTGTCAGTAATTTCAGAAGGAAATTACTTAAAAGGAAAGGAAGGAAAGAAAGGAAAGAAGGAAAAAGCTTAAAAGAAACTGTATTTTGGAGAAAGAAGTATATATTATATACTGCGAAGGTCAACTATAGCTATATGGAACACTGAATTTAACAGATTTTTTTTAAATTATGGCAATGATTACCTGCAGTATTTAATATAATATGAAATCACACGCTTTTTAAAACATGGCAACCATAACATTAAGGAATTCCTTTAAGCACCTGAGAAAGCTGAAAAACCTCAGAAGGCAGAGAAGAAACCATAAGAAAGAAAGGCAAGTCTGAAGAAAAGAATGTTGAGGAGAAGGAAGGAAACAATTACGTCTACCTTTTTATTTTAACTCTTTCACGTATGGAAAGTTTTACAGATTCACATTATTATTTAGCTTTACAAACTAACACCTCCATTCTAATTAGTAAGGTTAGTCTGTATTTTCAGATACTCTTGAGATGTGTGTGTTTGTTGCCTTTACTCCAAAAACTGGAACATAAAAAAATTATATCAGATTATCTCTAATACAGGTCTTTAAACCATGAAGCTAGACTATTCAAATTTAGAAGTATCACTTTGAGACATTTATCAATTCCATAATGTTTGGAAGTATATTAAGAGTTCAAAATCAATATCTCCAAAGTCATGCACCAAAAACTTCAGAGATGAAGCTTGGACAATCTGTGTTTCAAAATGATACACCAAAAGGCCTTGCTCAAAATCCTTATTCAGAATTCCTGAAATAAAAAAATTTGAAGATTTCATAAAGTATAAGTTAAGGCAGAACCTGAGAAGCATCACAGCTAGAGTTTTACAGGCATACTACAGAAATATGTATAATCCCACAAACATCTAAAAGCACTCTTCTTTTAGAAGGAAAAGTTAAGCACTGGTGTGTCAACTCTATTAACCATTTCACAAAAAAATATAATCAAATCTGTTCTAATACATACAAAAGTAATGGAAAAGTCCACAAATTCAGTGGTATTAAGCTTAGCATAAAAACCAACTCAGAATCACGTGGAGCAGTAAAGTGCTGTATGTTGAAACATATATCAAATTGCACAATACAGTGACGTTTGTCATATATTTAATTTTTACCTACTGTTTTAATCAATTTTAGTTATTTAGCCAATTCCCATGATGTTTATCCCTGTGAACTAAGTGTAAACCAATGGTGTTCATTGTGACAGAGATGGAATACCTACTGAAATCCCTTAGGACGCAGGTTAATTAATGAGACTCATCCTAAGGTTATACATGATCTATTACTTCCTCTAATTAGAAATAATAATCCTGATCATTATGCTGGTTAGCTAGAAAGAAGCAAGATGAATGTGCATAACTATGATTAATTGTCTTTAAGTCGTGCAGACCTCCACTGCCACTAAGTTATCTGCTCACTCTGTCTGATGGAAGGAAGGTTTGGGCTTGATCTTTTTCTCAACAAAAGCTAAGTGATGGACTTTTCTATTTCAAATCTTTTATTTCAAGACTCAATGAGATTGTTTAAAGGAGAAGGGTTTTGATCATCAAAAAAAAAAAAAAATCTAATAACTAGCCTGTATCCCACTCGGTTCCAAAATAAACTTTAATTAAATTTTTACAGCTTTTCCAAATTAATTTTCCAGATAACATACGGTATTTTTGTATAATGAAATGCAACTAAAGATTTAGACTAAATTAGTCAACATTTTCAAGCCCTAATCTAGCACAATTTCAAGGCAATCTTCATGATGTTATAGGACAAGTGACTTAAAGTAAAAAGAAAAAGGTGGTGAAGCACTTATATATAGTTTCTCCCATACTGAAAACAGAGGTCTAACAGCAGTAGTATGAAAATCTTTGCTTTGTTACCTTGGAGCTTAAATCATAAACAAATGCAATTAATATACTGATTAAGTTTTCTGACATAAAACCCTTGCTTACTGAAGATCTTGTTAAAATGAGACCATGCCAGCAGCATCAAAGTATTAGAAACAGACTAGCATGCCAGATATGGGAGAATTAGGATAGTATACTTTGATCAGATACAGAATGTTTTCTCCAGACCATCTTTGGGCAAAATACTAACATTAATTACCAGTTATATTTATAGCATCTTACATCTTTGTGAGAATAGTTAAAAAACTACACAATCTGTGAGGAAAAAAAGCCCTAACATTCTCATTGATCACACCCTTTCAGTAGGACAGCCTTCAAGGTCCACTCAGCCTTCACAATAATTACATTCAAAACAAGTCATCACTTTTAATGCCTATCAAAAATGAAATATTTGATGCTAAGATGAATTCCTGCTACTCAAAACCAATTTAAGCTATCTGTGAAAAACAAAGACCACAGTATAATCAGCAAATTAGTGCCATAACTGCAGAATTATTTCTAATGTTATCATAATGATTACCAGTACTGTGCCATGCACTGTATTACAAATGTGTCATTATTTGTAATACAGTGCATGAACACCAAGCATTTCAAAAAACACCACAAATATATTCAAAAATAATTCTACCATCTTTGTCCCCACTCCCTTTTTCTCCATCTCTACCAGCAATAAAGAAAAACAAGGATGAAACTCAGGCTTTTGATTCATCTTGGGAAGAGAAGATAAAACACAAGTTTTGGATCGCACTGAAAAACTTAGGGGAAATCTTATGACCTGAAAGCAGAACATACAATAATTTAAAGTTTTGTGTTGAAGAGTCAATGGTGTTAAAAGCTGCTGTTTTGAGTAGACCAATTATTATATCCTAGGCATGGTATCACATGAGTGGGAAATAGAGACAAAAAATAGCTGAAAATAAACTACGAGCATAAGTAATCTTATGCTTGGAGTAAACACAAAATTCATACTGATACATGGTGCTGCAACCAAAAGGAGATGCCAAAGATGCTCCTCTATCTAGACTACTTTGTCACACTGGAACTGTGTGGATATCATCCAAAAGTTAGAATAACACTGTGTTTCCTTTAGCAGAAACTTATTAATCACACTGCGACTGATTAGACAGAACTTGAGCCTTCTTTCAATTATGACTCTAGTATTTTTTTCTTCATGTTTCGTCACAGATGATCTGGATAGCAGTGAAGCCTCTGAAAATGGTAAGTACAGGAAGAGATTCTTGAAAGCAAGTATAATGATTGCTCTAATATCCAACTATACCATTATTGGAGCAGCCAAGTGACTGGATAGATTTTAGGGTTTCTGTTTCAGGATTTGTTTGGATTATTTTTCCCTTCTTTGGGTTGCCATAACAAGAATGTTTGACTAATCTAAAAGACAAAACAATACAATAAGCATTCCTATCCTGACACAAGATGAAATAATTATGAGGCATAATATAATTGATATATGGTAATGGAATATTTTTACTGAAGCCAAATTGCAACGTATCAAAAGATAAAGAGAAGAGACAATTATGTATATTAAATGATTATCACATTGTGATTATCATGATGATAATTTAACTCCTGAGAAAATAAAGCAGCAGAATCCTGCATATGGACATTGATTTCACTCAAAACTACCCATACCTCAAGGGAAAGAAGTCAGCAGTTCAGGCATATCTCTAAGTCACCAGCCCTAAATAACATTAGTTCATCACACACATGAGTTTTTCTTTCAAGCAGAAAAACTTCCATTTTTATTATAGCTATTGTTAGTAATGAAAACACGTTGCTTCTCACCACTGTTAATGCTGAGATGCCAAATACCCTACTTAGAAATACCTGGACAAATAGCACCCTTGAAGTTTACTCCATCCATTAATTAACAGGTCCAAATGAGAATAGTTAACAGTTATCAGGACAGACTTAGATTAATAATGTAAATTTACTCAACATTGCATGACACACACCAAAATAAACTAGTTCAGCTTCACCCCATGACAGAAGTGTTTTAGAGCTAGTCCTTTCTCCCCCTTAATGTCTTAGGAAATCCTGACAATGACATGAAAAGCAGATGTGTATCACAGGATTCCTGAACCAATGGAAGAATTTACTTATTGCCTTTTAAAATATGTAAAAGTGAAATATTACAAGAATGAATGTATATTTCACTTTAAACATATCTCACTCTTCATACCTAAAATTATCTGCTTAATATTAAAATAACAATAATCACACCTGAAGGCCTTGTCCATCTACAGTGACAGAATTTGCTCTTTGCATTTTGTTCCGTTCTCCCAGTTTGTTCATTTGCTGAGGGCAGCTCTTTTCTTTTTTCACTGTTGCTTGTCTTTCCTTGAAAAGAGAAAAGGAGAAAAGGGAACATTTTAACACATTATATATAATGCTGTACAACTGTAACTGAGACTGTACCTCCACAAAGTTGTTTTTTTCTTTTTTTGACTAGCAAGTAATGTCAGGCTTTGCTTTAATGAAAATGAGATCTCAGTCAAGTTAATACACAATGTCTGGCCACTTCACATAACATCTATCTATGTGTCTGGACATTCCATAATGCCTAGGCAATAGATGGATGAAAAGTGTGCAGTCACAACACAAATTAATGCAATGATGTGAGAAGATAATCTGACATTACCAGGATGCAATTCTGAAACTTGAAAGCCAATCATACTTGATTGTTTAATAAGCATATTGATAAGAGATCAGTAATTTTCAAAATTTCATCCTGACTGCTAGCAAAGGTTGGATGCTTCAAAGTACTTTACCAATTTGACAAAACATACCTGGTCTAAATGTACCATTGTAAATTAGCTGAGTGGCTTTTTATAAAACATGTATTTTATAATAGAAGGGAACCAGAATCTACATCAGATTCTAAGCTGTTGGCAACTTTTGATACTGATACATAGTACAATGAGATGGTTATTTGAAAGAGAAAAAAATCAGAATTCTTTTGTTACAATCATATTTTCAACTGTCACCATGCCATTTCAGAGAACTCTGCATGGAAAAAAAAGTACTCTTATTCTTTGTATCTCATTTATCCTATTTATAAACTGCACCCAGCATGTCCTTTTAGGTTGTCCAAAAAATGCACCATAAATTAAGACAGCAGATGTTTATCAAATAGAATCAGTGTCTCCAATCCCAATTGCACCCAAGCCACTTCCCTCCACTTCACAAGTGCAAGGAGGCTTTAAACTAGTCAAGGGAATGGGCTGGCACAAAGCTGCTGCACTAGAAAACGAGCATGAAGGACATTGTTGCACCCCCTGCAACTGCATGCAGTGACAAGTTCATTAAATGTTACCATTTACATTCCAGACCAGGCCGAACCTATCTCTGTGCTACCTCCAATAAAGCCTTAGGGATCCTAGGAGCAATTAATCCAGGAAACTCTTTCAGGAGCGGTTTTTACTGATAAGAAGCACTGACACAGATTCTGTCAGGAAGGGAGGAACTCTCAGCTTAATGCAGTAGCTTCTAACACAAATGTGGACCCTGAGTGTTTTTATACCATCATCAGTTTCTTTAACTGAGTCTGACAGAGTCTCTAAGTCTAGATCTGATGCAAAGAGTGGTCCAGGTCATCCTAGACTACGTTGGGTAGCCAAGTGCTTGGGAGAGGGGTGACAATCTGACCACATTTTGTATAAGGCATGGACACACCTACGCCACTGGGAAGAAGAAACCAACAGGGGAGTCTACTGTCTGTATGCAGTGAGATTCCCAAGAGGTTAGTTAACAGAGGTCCTGGATGCTTTGAGTAACTTGGGTGGTCCAAGACAAGATCCAAGACTAGACTGCAATACTATTGCTTTAAAGAGAGAACAGTAGAAGCAACTAGAGATATTCACCTTATCCTTAACCTCAGAAACAAAAACACTGGATGTATCACTGCCTAAGAAATCACCAGCTCTGCACATACTTATTTGATGATTTTTTTCAGAAAGTAGAACCAGGATGAAGCACCCAAAGAGAATGAAATATTTGAACTAACACAAAACATTTTGGACAATGGATTGGTTAATCCCAAGAGCAGCAAGCAAGATACTTCCTTATGAAGGAAGCTTCACGCTTCATTACAAATTTAAGAAGTTGCTCTGAGGTTTTAAACAACTTTGTGAATAATTACCCTTAAAAGTCACTACCTTTTATAAAAAGAAAGCATGCCCTGTTCAGTAGGATTTTACATTGTGGCCAAATCTGGCTCATGAATACTGCAATATCGTCAAAAATCAAATCAGATGTCAGTAAAGCAGAGAAAAAGCTAGTAAAAAATTGTGGTATCTAGCAAAAATCAGAGATGGAGAGTAAATTTTGAAAGGTCTAGGAAAATCTCAAGCTAAAGGAACATTTGTGATAATTCAAAGAAAAATTTAGCAGAAAGTAACAGACTAAGCACACTGGGTTTATGCATTTAGAGAGGTTAAAAAAAAAGTTCAAAAGAAGCCTTTATAATGTCTGGCACTAAAAATCTTCTTGTATGTATCATGCTGAGACCCATGCCCAAACTGTTATTAATGACTCAAGCAAAATGCAGTAACAAGTACACAAAGTTTTGGATACTGGGGTGATACAAATAGCAGCATGATACAAATAGCAGTAAATACCCTCAGTTGGCCTTGACTTTGTCATAGCAGTCCTATAACTGCTGCATTACCATTCCTTCCCCAGTTTCTATTTCCTGTCCCATAAGCAAAACCATAGCTTGATTCACAAAAACAATACAAGATTAGGTTATTATCTCAGGTAACATAAAGGAAAAAGAATATTCACGACACAGAATTGTCTAGAGTGTTAATAATATGATCAAAGACAGATACCTCATTATACCTCATTAACATTGAAACTCTTCACTGATGATTTTTGAAGAAAGTACAAATAAATTATTTCATATCACCCATTTTATATATCACCACAATACATGTCACCATGTCTATCAATAGTGCTCTTTTAAACATTTCTGAAGAAGTTGACAAGAGATTCTAGATTTCCTAGAGTTGTATATCCTATAATTTTTAGGTATGTGTCACACTAGTGAGGATTTGACTTAGTTTGTGTGACATAATGTGATGAATTGTATCGTACTTCTAATGAGTAAATCTGTTAATGGAACACAAGAAGATTTATCACCTCATTTAAAAAAAAAATAATTAAAAATTCTTACACAGACCCTTTCTTTAATGTATGAAATACCAGTTGTGCCTGACCTAGCATACCTTTGTTTTGGGAACTGAAACATTACTAATATATCAGAGAGTGTCAAGGAATAAGCAATTTAATTTTTAAAGTAGATAAAAATAGAAGACGATAAGAATGGATAAAAGCCTAAAAATTCTAATATAGTTAAGAAAAATTTGACATGCATTGGAAAAATGGTTTTATGAAATGCAAAAATTTATCTTTCAATTTAAAAATATTTCTGTAAGAGTTGTGCTATTTTTAATACCTTGCTAAATAAAGCGTACAAAACGATCAATGTATCTGTGAACCATTTTTTTTTTAGTGAACATGCATGAGGTTGACAGAGATACCAAATACAGCAATTTAGATGCTATTGTACATTTTGATGGCTCAAATAATGAAGCTTTTTGTTCTTCTGGTATGTGCTGGTGCACATATCTTCTAAAATAGTACTTATCACAACAATTTTTTTTTCCCACCCCTTTTTGCCCTTCTCATGTCTTATTTTCCCCCTTGAATTCCCAAGGAATTGGAGTCAATATTCATTAGCTGGAGCTTCTACCACTCAGGACTGCTCCAGAGAGACCACTGAAAGGTGATAATTATTCAGTTGCATCTTTTCCACATTCCAAATCAGAAAATAATTTACAAATAAGACAGGACTTTCCAAATAATAACCCAGAATATCATCTCTAGATTTTCGGTTCAGCCCCAAAATGCACTTCATAGCAGAATGTACAATATCATGAGCTGTTAGTACTCGAGCATTCATGGATGCCTCCCGCTACGCACCTCAGGGAGCAAACCTCCTAAAGTGGGAAGCGTCTGTTGGAAAAAGAGAATGTTAGGCTGCAGTACCAAACAGCTGGGATGGCAAAGGGCATGGACAGAGTGTTCACAAGGCACCCTGCAGCAGTCATACTTAACAACATGCACGGTACTTTGTTACGCTTTTGCACAAGTGGACTTTCCCGATGTTTTAGCTGTCCTATTACATAATTTACACTCTGGAAAGTATGTGTGGGACCATTTTAACAATATTACAATAGCTAAGAGTATTAGAAAACATGAAGACTTCATTCTTTTGAATAGCAGAAAGAGATACTTGATACCTGGAGAGCTATTTTAATTTTATTTTCCAGGTCTGAATTCTCATCCAAATCAAGGAATCTTGTTTAAAAAGCTGCCTTCTGCTACAATTAACAAGCTGTATATCACTAATCTTCAAAAACTACTTATATTCTTTCTTTATATAGAGGTAGAATCTTTTACTTTACATGAAACACTAACATTTAGAAATACCATACTCTATCACAGCTGTTAGGGTAAAAACAGATGCATAATTACTAAAGGCTTACTAGAAAGCTGCCTCTTTAACTGCTGAAACAGAATTCAGGGCAAATAACAGCAACAAGTGCTTTTTCTCACCTTGCTTTTTAATCAATAACTGCAAATGTATTTTTTCTGGATTATTTCCTACACAAGATTATTTAAATCAATGTATTTCATAACATGAAACAACAATGTACTTATACATTATACAGGATTAAAAACTCATTAATAAATGCTTAATACCATTACACAGTTTGTCAGGTAGCAGCTTAAAACTTGAAATTACTTCTGTATGATAATTACTTCTTCTATTACATGTATTTTTGGATGAAACATACACCCTATTTGGGCATGGGGTTGCATAACAAGAGAAGTATATTTTTAACTTATGCATAAACTAAAATAGTTATTCAAAAACATCTTATTCTAGAACTCCAAAAGTTCATATAAGATCAGACAGAATGTATGGAATACCACATAGAGATATCCTCAAATGTCTGCAAGATGAAGGCCATGGAAATTTAAATACATGACTTGAATACCAAACTGATGCTTTGGGGCTCTTTTTAAGGAGCTTTAAGGGAAGTTGCTCCATGATTCCTCAGAGCTATTTTGTTTAATGACATGGGAATCTTTAAAAACATGATAATAATAATAGATTATTAATAGTATTAGGTACTCCTAGACTGTAATTTTGTAAACCAATATAGCATTCAAGAGCCTGCTTACAAAATTCCCATTCCATGAAATCTCTGTCCATAATTATTCAATAACCAAAGAGAATTAAAGATTCAAAAATCCTGAAAGCTAAAAAAAACCACACATCACCACTATGCCAAAACCATGGTGGGCAATCTATCTGTAGTATCTATTAGATATCACTATCTGATCACTATCAGCATCACTACTTACCCAAGTAACTGTGATTCAAACATTTTGAAAATTCATTTTACAACTTCTCCACATTTCCAGCTCTGTGTACATGCTAATCAAAAGAGCCTATATTAGAACACCACATCATGCTGTCTTGAAAGCTCTTAGAGCTGTAGTACAATACCCAGCTCTTAATCCCTAGGCAGAAGCTAAAAGTCATCCTGTGGACAAGATTATTAACCAATTCTCAGCAAAAATACTTTCCAGTGAGCTGCATATGCCCATACTATAAAGGAAAGTCAAGGCTTCTAATTAATTTGAGAGCTGTCTTGAGAAAAGCATTCGCTTCTAAGGAAGAAAAAAAAAAAAAGGAAAAATCACATTACACTATTGAGAAGATAGCATTTTGCCACTCATAATGCTGGTAGCCAAAATGCATGCAACAAGACAAGGCTGGAATGGAGTAAATGCATTTAAGAATAACTTCTAAAACTGCTGATTGTTCCTTCTTCTGAACAAAGAATCATTATGTGATAACTTTATAAATATACTTTGCGGTCCTTTTTTGGCTTGTCTAAATAAAAAGATAAAGAATTACACACCAAATCACAATCAAATCTTTCTCATTTGGCATGTTGGCCTTTGTTCATTCAGTTTTCTGTAGACAACTTGCCTTACATCTTGTACCCATTCAATACATGCATCAAAATATGGTCCAAGACTTTCAACTGTATTTGTAACTCCAACTTGGGCTATAGCAGCTGATTATATACACTGTCCAAGAAAGACAAAAGTGTTGGAAAAGAATTGTGAAAATAAAATCATCTGAAACTCCAGTGGGAGAGGATGGAAAGAATAAATGTAGACAGTAGTGATGAGCTGTGGGCAGGCAACTAGATATAACTTAAAATGATTGAATGGCTGCCATTTCAGTTTATCAGCATCTTATTACTTTAACATTGAACTGTGTTTGTCGAACAGCTAATTAGTTAGGAAGATACATTTTCCTCCAGGGCAATTATTAATTTCCTTCTGACTTCAAAGAAATGAAAAAGCTCTTAGTGTAGATAAGGACACCATTATATTTCAAGTCTGATTTAGATTCTCAGAGAACTCAAGCTGCAATATGAAACACAATTGAAAAGGGAAAAAGTGGTTTGTTTTGTTTTTTAAATCTCTCTCAGTTGCTATGTCATTACTTATTATTCAACAACCAGATCTAAATTCAACTCCCCTCCCCCAAGCATATATATTCAAATAACTTTTTTTTTACAGTATCTTTCTTCAGAAACTCATGATAAGGCTAGTACTCAACTTCAAAGGATTGAGTTGCTCATAAAATGTTTACACACTGCACTGACTTTCTGTGCTCCATGTTGAGCTTGGATTCAACTGATCTCTACTATTATAAAAACAGAAGAATTATTTTAGGATTAATAACTGGAAAGGGGATTAAGAAAGCTCATTCTCCAACCAGGCACTGCTAATTCCCTTTCTCTCTCTCTCTACAGCTCTGCTTTCCTATGTGAATACGTCTACATACCTCACAGGAAAATAGTATTAGTAAAACATATTACGAGACATGGAAAAAATATCTATTGAACTATGTTGCAATTCCAACTCAGCCAACAGCTATTCTATCTAGTCTAAATACTGACAGTGAAAGAAAATTCTTACACAGTATTTTCAACAGAATGTCAATATACTTGCTACATTTACATTATATATATTGCAAAAGTTTGAAGCTATAGATCGAAATGCATATTGTTCAGTTGAATAAGGCACATTTCCTATCTCAAACATTTGTAATCTGCCATGTATATTGTTCTACAAGCCTAAATAGAACTAGACATAAACAAAAGATTTTGAACATTTATGGTTTTGTACAATAAAATACCAAAAGAATCAGATATATCTGTTTCCACTTCCAAACTATATAACCATCTATATTTTAAAATAAGAGGTCAATTGAACTCGACTTATGATAGTATTTTATATTAGTGTATATAAACAGATGTACACTATGATGTATAAAAATTGCATATATTTTATATACATCCATTTATATCTGTATACATATTCCATATTGACATACACTGTATTTATGCTTAGATAACTTTGTCCTAAAATGGTATAACACCTTTACTACCCAAAACAAAAGTCAAATTCATTCACAAGAGAAAAGAAACAAAATGGAAATTGTTTCAAACTTTATATCATGATGACCCATTTTTTCACAGAATATAAAACAACGAAGTTGGATATCAAAACACAAAGATATATACCCAGTTTTAATTTTTCTTTTTTTATTTCTTACCTTCAATATTATACCAGAGCCCACCTTTGAAATTATGTGGTTACTACGGGGACAGAGATAATTGCCATATAGTAATGCTCACATTGTTAGCAAGGTACCTTATGTTTTACAATTTGTTCTTTCATTTTATTTTTATTCCACAATTAACAGTTTTAATTATGATTTTAAAAAATAATGCTAGAAATTAAGTGAAAGAAATTAATTGTAAAAATCACATATACAATAGAAGAATCAAAATCATCATGGACTGTAAAATGAATACACATTATTATTTATTAAATAGTAAGCTATTATTGGTTGGTTTTTCACTACCCAGGGCTGCATCTATTTTAGTGGGAAATTGAAAATCTAATTACTTTTCTACAGACATAAGGAAAAATTAGAACATCCTATATGTTTATCAGTAAAGGGGGCAAGTAAAGGAAGGCATGAAATGAAGACAAAATGTATGCTAGCATTTTTTCTTTTCTGCCTTATAAAGGGACAGGGTGAGGGAAACTGTCTCATAAGCAGAGACCAATCTTGTTTTCTTCACTACTCACTCATCTCATTCCAATACCCAGTTTTAAACCTGGTTATGATCTAATTCTGTACTCCTGGTAGGCTAGGATTCAATTGAGTTAAAGATTTTTAAACTCACTGCCAGTCAACCTTATCATGAACTTTCATTATGTGCATGTAATTAATTGGGTCCAATGAACAATATCAGTACTGAGTTATAGACTTTTTCCCCCCCACCATATAATTAGAATATAATTACCCACAGGATATCAGAATGATGCAAAACCTTTCCTCTAAATGTGCCCTCATTAGGAAACAAGTCTCAATGTACATTTATTCAATCAGTATGAATTAATTAAAATGTTACTGAAATAAAAGAGAGTAACATTAAAGTGTATCTGACATCTATTAAAAGACTATCACTTGAGATCTGCACACAGTTTATAACAAAACTCATTTAACTCGAACAAAAAACTTCACCACACAACAAGCCTCATACAGCGTAAACAGGAAAGTAAAAAGGACTAAAAGTTGACAGACTACATTTTACTAAAACATTTAAAATTGATGCAGTGAGACAGGAAAAATCTTTTTAAGACATTGAATCTACACAGATACGTGATGTTTTCATGATGTACACATTATCAATTACATGAGTTTCCCAACTGAAATTTTTTCAACTGGCAATGTAGCTTATCATATTTAACATTTGACAAGATCTATTTTGCGCAGTTTTGGAGATGGGAGGACCCTTATTTAACTTAAACCAGCCATCTAACTTTCACATGATGAGGCATTTTGGGTCTCCCTCCAGCAACTAAAAGTCACTCGGCTGAGAGACTGTTTTGGTAACACTGGTAACACACAGTTCTGTGAAATCCAATGTATGAAAAAGTCCTTTAACTCTGTAGAAATTGTTGAGGCTGGAGTTCACAAGAACTGAAGAAATGAGACATGAGAAATGTTGGATGAAAAAGGCAAAAATGTTAATGTCGCTAGCTCTGCAAAAAAGAGATGAGAAGGGATTTACTCTGTACTCCTGAAGGAAAACTTAGGAGAAGGCATCTTGTTCTGAGAAGAATACTGCAGTCTTCTAGAAGAAATCTGAGCTTACAAAGTTACAGGTGGAAGGGAGGGCCAACATTTTCAGGAGATTAAAGATACAAGATTTTTCATCTCGCTATTTTCATTATATTTTATGGGAGAAGAAAATCCATTCTTCTCTAACACCTCAAAATACTCAAGGATATGCCTGGCACAGCAAGCATTATGGTTATCTGCTTTTATTTACCTTCCACATATACACAGCATTGCAAGACTATTAATGTTCAGGTGATCACTGAAGCTAAATGTGTGACCTGGGTGAAGGACCCTTCCACTGTCAGATTTGGATGTCTGTACACATAGCTTTTATTAATAGTCACACTTCCTATTGCATGGTTAGACAGTTTTCACAAGAAGATATTCACTAGTTTTATATATTTACTGCTGTTATTACCGAATCTCACATACATTGAAGTATGTTTCTCAAAAGGAATCCCCATAACAGGAAATGGGAGACACTAATTAAAAAATTACTAACACAAATTATATGTACACTATAACCAATCACTTTTAGAAGAAGTTATTATTAGCTAGGTCAGTGAGGTAGTCTTTGTAACATAATTAAACTCAGGATTTTAGTGCATTTTTGGGAGAAACTACTAGATGAACAAATATACTACAAGATTATAAAGTCCCCATTAAATCACGGTAAAATATATTTTCAATTCCTAACAATATAAATTGTGCTAAAATACATGTCTTGTGTTGCACTGGTAGTAACATGATTCCAAAACAGGAAAACATATTTATTTCTGCTTATGCCTTGAAAATTTGGAGATAAAACAAACCTATTCAGGGGTGATTTAACTCTAGAGTGCTTCTACATATCCTCTAAACAACTTAACTAAACTCCAATTGTGGAATAGAAAAAACTTAATTCCTCTATTCCTCTTCCTCTCCTGAAAAGAAAATGCAGTTATGCCAATATAACTGAAGATAAAATTTCATGCTGATGATTCATTCCATTTATACCAATGGCAAATGATAAATAACATTAAAATGAAAACAATAGCCCAATAACAGAATCATAATTTCCAGATCCAAACTTTTAACGTATGACCTCAAATCCTGAAAATTAAATAAGGTAATACAGAATATAACCATCCAACAAACTTAAAATAATACTTTATAACTATTAATCAGAACATGTCCAGATAATACCAAAATATCATAGAGACAAACTACAAAGCCACTTTTATGACTTACAAAAATATTTAAATATTTAATAAATATTAAAGGCAGGTTTCCATTGTATTGTTTCATTGAGAGCAATGGAATAATTCCACTTTACACATGTAGAGGGACAAAGTCTAACATCTGTACCTTAACAGATTTATAAACAAACAGCCAAACGGATTCATTAGAAAACAAGTAATTTACAATAGACACGAATATTCTTCCTAGTGATCAGCAACTGGTTTTAGATTAGGATGCATATTTTATTTTTTTATCTCCCCTCAATAAATTACACTTTCTTAAGTCCAAGCATTTCTTACACTTACTATGAAATACATTTAAAGCAGACCACTCATCTGTTCTCTTATGAACATGATGATGCTATGACTTTCATCAGCATAAAATATCCAATTTAATATGTGAATACATAAGTTAATTCTCAAGCTCTTTTTAATGATAAGATGGTCAGCTCTTTTCTATACAACCTACACACAGCATGCATTTTTATTTTCATTGAATTGAGTTATTGTTTTTGTGGACAGAGAAATTTACTGTCCACGACTGCAGAATAAAATATACCATAATGTTGATGCATAGCTTACTGCAAGACCAGTGTCATCATTCTAGGTAACCTCCGGCTTAGATCAGAGACCTCAGCATTGCAGATATACAATATGCATCCCAAGCAAAAACTGCCCATAAGAATAACTTCATTATTCTGGGAAGTTGGATCTATAAAAGATGTAAAATGTAGAAGTGTTCTGCCTATACAGTTTCTGGTAAGTACAGTCTGAATAAGTGATAAAACCTGAGTCAGCTTCAGTTATAATAAGCCCTACAGAAAGTTTATTCTCACATGAAGGAAAATGCAATATGCAGAGGGTAAAACACACTTATGCCTACAAACCCATCACCCAGGATTTCACATTGTGTTTCAGGTTTACATAGACCTGTGAATTTAGCAAATACCTGGCAGTCAGTCCCAGCAGCGTTTTAAAAATTAACATACAGACAACTCACCAATACTACTGGGCAGATTGATGTGGGTGGTAAAATATGGTCCTTCAAAGGTCCACAGTCACATTCAGGTTTCAGATGTGAAGCACACTTGTTATGCAACTACATGAAGAAAGAAAATGAAAATTTAACTTAAAATTTGACTATTATAGCATAAGAAAATGGGCATCCTAGAATGAGGTGAGTTTCATTAACTTAAACATTGCTAAAGTACTGGAAAGAAAATGAAACACACTGCAGTGGAAAGCCCCCCAGGACAGACAAAACTAACAGATTTATATGGAAGTGAAGAATGATAGCTGAAAGTATTTTCCAATTTGGAAAGTGTATGCGTGGATCAGCACACAAAATAAGAGCACTGCACAGCAGTACAGTAACATCAGCATACTGTGACTGGAGACCACAAACTGCAGTTCAGGAGAGAGCTTCCTGCACTGAGCCAGGAACTTCTGTTCTACACTACCAATGAGTAATTCAAGGCAGCTTTTGGCACTCTTGGTGTAACTCTGCTTCCTTCCTGAAGCTGATAGGCACTACAGATTCAAACACAAAAGAAGAACACAGGAATATCCTCCATTGGGTAAATTTTGGTCCTGATTGTATCAGTTTTCAGGTTTCCATTGACTGATGAGGAACTGGAATTGCTCTCCTTTTTCTAATTTATGCTTAGAATTCATCAAGTTTTCTTGAAAGCAATGACAACAGCTCTACTGTGAAAACATGAAAAGAATATCCTCAGGTCTGCTGAGTGGAAGAGCATTGGCTGACTTCTGCTTTGTTACAGAGGCTGAATGAATAAATGTGCATCAACCAGGAACATAAAATGGTATCAAGCAATGGTAAATGGTGAAATATTTTGCATTAGCAATCAAGAGTTCTTGTTCAAAATTTAGAGTTTAACTCATTTCAAATGACTAAATATTCAGCCACACAGTACAAAGGAAGAGTTGTGTGCTTGGATCATGGAAAGCATTCACATTTAATTGGTATACTTCACAATATCATTAGAGATAGAACAAAATAAAATTAATATTGTAAATTTTTGTGGAAGTTTCTTTTTCCAGATGATGATCATAAAGGTCTTTTCCAACCTAAATTATTCTGTATTTTTATCTCTGTATAAATTTAATAAAATTAATGAATGTTTCAGAAAGCATCCATTTCCCATAAAGACAGATGTTTTAGAAAGGATACGTATATTTACAATAAGGAAATATAATCAGGCTAATAAATATCAGGAGTTGTGAGGTAAAAATCTTATTAACAAGTGATTTATCTAGTATAACAGGTAGCATACAGCATTAGTTCAACAGGTTCAGAAGCTGTTACAAAACCTTTAGTTCAATGCCTGCATCTCTTAATTATGTTTTTTCAATGACTGACTCATTTTCCTTTAAATGGTTTAACTCACGTGAACTCTCAAAATTACAATACAATCATCCCAATTGCTGATGTATATAAATTTTACTGGCAATATGGTCTTCATAAAATTATCTGGTACAGTTAATTTTGACATGACATTTCTGAATTTTGAACAGAATGGCACCTAATATTAGCCTTGTCCATATTAATTTAATCAGTAAAGTTACCTTTTAAGGCAGTTACTTAGCAACAGAAAATAAAAGTCTAAAGAGTTTCGATTTACTCTGAGTATTAAAGCCTTATTGTGAGGGTATTTTGGTAGCCTTGTAATCTAAATTATTTGTCATGCTAATTCTCTGCCTCAGTGGTAAGGCTACTTGTACCATAATTAATGCACACCAGGCCATGTTACATCAAATAAAAGTATCTTCACACATTCAGTGGTAATTAGCAGCTTTGCTACTCAGTGGCATGCAAACTTATCTATGAAAAAATAGCTTAATCTTCTTATTAGTCTCTGCTGATCTCTGACAACAGAATTGGCATATTGCAACTAACAGAAAAGGTAGAAGAAAGGTAGGTTTGATGAAAATAACACTTTGATACAAATAAATAAAATAATATGCATGCCTCTCAAAAAACCCTGTATTTTAGCAGGTTTTAAATATATTTCCCCAAAATTCCCTTATTGTAAGCCTATCTCTGTGAGGGAGAATATGACCTCCCTCACAACCTGCAAAGCAGGAAGAAGTGTATTTGCTGGAGAGAAGATCGGGGGGAAAAGACTTTACATGACCATGGTGGGGAACTACAAATTATATGGAAGAGGGATCATGGATTTGGCTGAAAAGTCAGTATAGCAAGCCTCCTCAGTCAGAAACACCTCTAAGTTTTGGGACTTGAGTCAGTTATTTGACATCAGAAGTGACCTTATTCAGTTGTAAGTACAGATATATTTAAAATGCATGAAAGAGGCTCAGAATTAGTTCTGTAATAAAGAGCATCCCCTTTGATTATAAGTTGTAAATGTGCAGTACCACGAGTTGAAAAATACATTAAGGATGTGATGGTAATTATATAATCTCAGAATATCCATTCAAAAATCATGCATCTGTTAGAAATTTTTTTTCTGTAATTAAGGTGTTACTAGTAGAAAATTAAAACATTGAAATAGAATATATCAAATGAATAGAATTGCAAGTGAATAGGAGTTTGAAATGTAATTTGCAGTATTTAAAAATACTCATTCTTCAGTTGTGTCTAATTCATATCTGAATCTATAAAAAGAAACAAAATATTATTAAATTTATTTGAAAATAGGCAATTGCTTTTAAAAAACGCTTTAAATTACTGATGGAAATAAATTGAAAAATTGTAAACCCTAGTGCCAACATTTTCAATTTCAGCGGTGAAAAAACACACACCCATTTTTAATTGGAACTTTGACAGCTATTTAGACATTTCAATAAGCACAAAAGCACCCAAGATATTTTCACAAGAATTTAACATTTAGAGTGATTTAAGTTACAAATAATTTCTCAGAACTTCTTCAGTGAATAACAGTTCTTACGAAAACTCTCTGAATCTTGATATACAACTTCAAGGAGTAAAAAAAAAGAGTACAAATCTGGTCCAGGTCCACATGAACTAATGGGAAAATTTATACTGTAGAAAGACAGAATCTTTCTTTGACTTTAAAAGTCAATATATGTTACATAATCTATATTTCTTGAATGATATATACATATTACACAGGTGTAAACACTTCTGTATCTACAGCAGTACACCCTTATTTTTCTTGCTACACACATATAGCCATTGCCTAAGTTTAATTATCTACATGCAGAACATTTTGGATTGGGTGTTTTACTCTTTACATAAATTATCCAAATTTTGACAGCAATCTGGATCACATATTTGCTTTCTTCTAAAATATTGTTTTTTAAGTAATCATAACAGCTTATCACTGAAAGCATCCTGGATCTATTTTCTTTGATGATGTTTCATAATTTGTATTCTTGTGTTAAGAAAATATGTCATAAAACATCCAAACTTGTATGTCTAAAACAAACATTCACTAATGCCTCAGTCTTGTATTATTATTTAAAGCACTGAACAAACAACTGCTGTTCCGTAACAACAATAATAATGGTATCAGCAAAACCAGCAAATACACACGAAGAAGGCTGAAATCTCTCCCCATTTAGATTTAAATCCTGCCCTGGCTAGAAACAGAAATACTGGCATTGCTCCTTCTAGCATGAAGATCTCACTTATAAGGGCAGTGTTCCCTGAATGTCATTAGTTCCAGTTACTGGTTCCTGCTGAATAAGGAGCGCACAAAAGTTGTATATATTTGACTTGGTGCACAGATTAGTATATTATCAACTTGTCTCTGCTATTATTCCCAGACACTTGGAATCAGTGTATCCTATAAAACGTCCTCAAATTCATTTGCCTGTCAGCATACCACCAATTAGACATAGTGTCACAGTGACCTTGCTTTTTCCTGGTACTGAAAACTCTTTTGTAATCTTTCTGTAGTGTAGATTGGGAATTCTGCTCTTTAGTGGCACATATTATTTTCATATGGATATTGTCATGAAGCAAATTTGCTTCATGACATATTGAAATAAGCATTTCATGACATAAAATGAGTGTATTTTCTTGCCACAATTAACAAGTCCTAAGCATACTCTGCATATACCATTCCTTGAACACACACTAGCCATTGCTGATGACTAAACTGAATGAGACATTTCAGATTATGAGGCTACAGAAAGACATCCAATGATTTTTATCTCTGGAACCTGTGTGGAATGTATTACAATAGTATACTCACTGTAATCTGACACCAAACACAATGAAGTCCAGTCAAACCTTGGTAACACTTTATAGTTTTGTGACACTTATCACATTTTGTTGGACAGTTTCCTTCTACCCAAAAATGGTGCATTACCTGCAAAATAAAAATGTGAATATACATAGAGTTACTAAATGAACAGGCACATGGCAAAGTTAGTGGTACCCCAGACTTACATCAGTATTCTTTTTAGACTTCACATATGTTTTGATGCAAGATGCAGGAGCTCTGGAGACACAGCGTTCATGGACTGTATACTTGCAAACTGAAAAAAAAAGACACATTATTAGATGTTGAGGCAATGATGTTTCTCACTACATTTCTATGAAACAAATAACATTACCAGCTAAATAATCAATCCAATCAGTCAATGAAAACTCAAACTAGACTGCTTTTTCCATGGAATACAAAAGGCAAATTAGAACAGGAAATATTATGCAAGTGAGAAATCCAAGAATACACTATCATTGCATAACAGGAACTGCTTAATTAAATCAGACCTCACTAAATTTTTTCACAATAATTCCCAAATGACAAAAATATTAAAGACAAATTGGTGACTGCCAAATGGTTTGTGTCATTTGCTCGGAGGAAGAAACGTGTATTTTACAAACTATAGGCTTGAGAGCAGCTGGCAAGCACAAAAATAAAAGCCAATGAATTTATGTTGTTTCTACCACTGATTTATAAATCAGAAATGGCTGATTAGTCCATTCTTGAATAGAAACTGTTGTCATGCATTCCATGTAATCACCATAACTTTGACTCTTGTTTTACAAAATACCAACTCCTGAGAAGCCTTTTTTTTTTCCCTAAGTCCTACAACTCCAGTTTTAGGTAGCTGCTATTGCTGCCCAAGTCTGTAAAGATCATGCTATCTGCATTTGGGAAACATACAATACAGGGTACAATGCAAACCTCTCCTGACTTTAATGATACAACTGTGCCAAGATGAGGAAATAATGCTACAGCTTATGCTGCATTCAGTAGAGTCAACTAATAAAAACTGAGAATGAATTTCTCCCGGCATGGTATATGTCTCAGGCTTTTGACCTCGAGAGCAATTAAGCACAAAGTACTTCTAAACACCTTGCTTGCACCTATTACACAAACCCAGTGGGAGGCGCAGCCATTAATCAGACAAACTGCAGGGAGTAACATTGTTGATTGGACCATGGAGGGATGGTGAGGACCCCTGTGGTTCCCCCCTTTTTTTTTTTTTTCCTCCCACACAATCTGAAATGCAAATAATGAAATCTATAGCAATGCTTTGAAAATATACTGGAGAAAAAGCTTAGCTAAATAAGGAAATAGTGGAATAGTTTTGCAAGTAGACTCATGCCTCTTGCTGCATGAAGTAATTGAAAGGAACATGTTCTTCAGATACTCTGAGACCATTGTTCTCATAAATGCCAAGCACAACAATAAATACATTCTCAAAAGACACACTGCAGAAGAAAAAAATTCAGGTCTTGCAAAACTTGTCTTTTTGGGACAGTTTATATAACTGTTATATATTTATATACCCATTTCTGATAAGTATTGAAGGTAATCATTATTCGCTCAATAGAACTCTCCTTCCAACATACATGGGTCTTATTTTTTCACAATATCAGTCTGACAAAAAAAATATATTAAAGAATGTAAAATTTCAAGATCTAATAGCCAAATCAGTATGTTACATATATATTCCAGTTACTGTCATCAGCATTCATTAATCTCAAGTGATTTCTATTTTTTTAAAATTTTAATAAATGTATCTTTCCCATTTCATAGTATGGTGAATGAAATTATATGATGTGAAAATGCATACAAGGATTTACATCCAAATTATATTTCAGAGAGGCCTGTGGCCCCCAGAAAAGAGAAATGGTCAATTCAAAACCCTCATTCATTCAGACTAATCTCAAATTAAATCAATAGAACTGTACATGTAGAAAGATCCTTATCAGCTGTGAGGGGCTATCTTTCATACAAAAAATGGTGAAAGTCGGTTACGCTAAGAATCCGACTATTTTACCAAAAAGAAAAATGAAAGGTGACTTGGTACCATTATGAGAAGAAAACAGTTGTTTACTAAAGATCTCATTAATCTAATGGAGTAGGGCATAACATGAATCAATCACTGGAACCATCTACATGACATATTCAAATAAGTGTTAAAAAAAAATTAATCATTGGAACATACCACAAAAGAAAGATATGGATCATCATTTTTTGAAACTTTCAAATGGAGCAAGCCTTGGTTTCTCAAGAGATACGTTAGGTGGTCAAACACCTTGATTAACCCATTATCAGGAAATGCATAGATACAGCTAAGGGTAGTAACTGCAACTAATAGCATAAGGAAGGTAAAATTAGATGCAGCAGCTTTTCTGTGGTCCTTTTCATAAAATCTATAATCAGTTAACACATGGATTGAAATTTAAAACTACAAAACAAGTAACTATACAAAACTTCAGAACCATTACAGAAACTCGATTTCAGGGATTTTCACCTTCAGAATTAAGAAAACAATACTTCTGTGCAAAATTTGAATCAAAAAACATGGAACTTTGATGTTTCTCAAGTTGATACCTATTGTACAAGTATTAATAAAAACAAAAGAGGAGTAACAAAAGTGTAAAATTAAGTGTAAAATTAAAACTTAAGCCTGATACTCTAATAAAAATAAAAAAGCAGTAGCAGTAAAGAAAAAAAAGAGTGATAGACTACAAAAGGAACTAACAGTGATAACCCTTTGAAATGGAAAACTCCCTCAAACAATATATTTTAAAGCCAAATATCCCAAAAAATTAAAAAAAGAACCCATGGTCACTCAAGCAGAGAAGAGGGGGAGACACTACTGTGGTGGCAATGGTTTTGTAAGGGAAAGCCACTAGTTCTTTGCTATGCAGCAAGAACAACATTTCTAGGAACAGACATGTAAGCAAATGGACGCTGAAATGCTTATACTCACAAGAACAGCAGAGACCTTGCTTGCCTACTCCGATCAGCATGTTCAAACAAAGATTACAGTAGGCAGGCTTGTTGAAGTGTTTCAATCTCCATACATGCTGCCCATCATCTTTCACATTCTGCACAGGACATAAGAGAAACAGATTTCACTTAATAAAATAAACAGTGAAATATGTAAGTGCCAATAAAAATTGGAGACTGACTCAAGAATATAAAAGACAAGCTGTTACTTCATTTCAAACTTTGCACCAGATCACAGCATGATCATTCTAAATACACAGGCAAGGATGTAATAAAATAATTCCTCAGAAGCTCATGGACATCCATGTGTTTCAAAAACAACTCAGAAAAATCCACCAGGCTGCTGTCACCACCGCAACACAATGACATCAATGTATCTAGGCTGATATTAAATTACAACTAGTATTAAAAATATTATTTTTTTATGGAATAATCCTAAAAATAATGGTGCTGCAGGTCAGAAGATAAAACTCCTCAAAACCAACAACAGAGAGTGATTTCTAAAACTACACAAATATTCTTAATGACTGTCAGAACTGGTTACATACATCAATATATGTGAAACAGGAAAACTTACCACATCACGATAACTATTTCCAGCCTTAAATGAAGTTAATCTATACCACTAATTATCTATCAAAACGCATGCATTTAAGGGTGAGATTTACATCTTCAACCTCTTCTCCAAAAATGCAATTCCTTACATTTAAGGCCAAATTTTTCAGTCAGCTGTTGCACTACACTCAAATCTTTCATGAATAAACTCATCAACTCACTGGCACTTACTAGTTAGGGGCCACTGTAATTTACATGAATCTCTAAAATACTGTAAAATCATTTATTTTTATGAAACTAAGCTTTTTGTTGGATGATTATCTTTTTCCTCCTTTCCTTTCATTCTGAGGCCTCTGCTTTAAAGGTTTACAAAATTATGTGCAGTTGGTATAGATGTTAAACTAATTCTCTAAATTCCTGGCTTCTTGGCAATACTGGCAAACAGACCTTTTCCTTTCTAAAATCATCAGAGGTTTTGATTCTAGAAAGCTAGATGAACCTAATGTAGTATTACTAGATTTTGAAAAAAAATGCGTATTTATATTTTGCCAAATAATATCCAATGGAACACAGGCAGTTAATGTTCATCAGCTGCTTCCTTGTGTATTGCTGAAACTCTATAGTCTTCTTGGTCACGTCATTGCTAAAAAGAAATTGCCATATAGCTAAAGGAAGTCACACCAATCTCTGTTTCTCAGAAACCACATCAACAGCTGGTTCTTACCCAGTTTCTGATTTCTCACATCAAACTACTATTACTTGTCATCACGTATACACAATATTCCTGACTAGATTCTCAATAGTACAATGGTTTTCACTGATGAGATTAGTCAATGTACACTGGTGAGCATAAATTTCAATAAAAAATTAGGTTTGTCCTATATTAGCTTATACTGTAACATCCTTAAAAATCAGTATTGCTCTGTTCTAGGAGTTAGAAGTTAATACAAGACAAATACAATGAAGACTTTGTCATCCTTGTGGGCAAAAAGAAAAATCCCGAAGCAAAATCAGCCCTCTATGAAATTAAGAATGTTTGGCTCAAAGCCGGGTTTCAGCCAGGATCCAACTTTGAATATCTCCTCCAAGTTACCTAGAAACAAAAAAAACCTGAAGTCCATTAATTTATATTTTTGTTCTCTAGTAAGATATCAGGATCAGAGCATAAGTAATAGCTCCCCCAATATTATCAGCAGGAGTTCAAATGCCATCTCTGACAGCTGGGCAATGTCAGGGTCCCCTTTCTGCAGCAAAAGCACAGCAGATGCCTAATGTGGGATTCTCAGGCTGGCAAAGAGTGTGGAAGTTTTCCAATTTCCCCTGAAGAAGCAGAAATAGATTCTGCAGCTGTGAAGCACTAGAAGCCTGTCAAGCTCCTTCATGACTGGCAGCTGAAGAGGATGTATTCCATTAAACAGAGCTCTCCTAACTTCTATTTTTCTTCCCATGTTACTACCATATTCCACACATTTTTGAAGTATTGTTAAACCACAATATAGTATGTGAATTTCAAGCCTTCTCAAAGTAGGCAATTATTCACTAGACAACAAAGACCATGTAAACCCTTCTGAGAAAAAAAACAAAACCAGCAATCAACGTACACTTAAATTTTAACATCACTCAGGTCATCGACATAGACAGTCATAAACCACAAGCACTTAAAATGTGAGCTGACCAGCCTTCCTTAGCAAAATATTTGCTGTCTATGAAAATTATCAGATATTGAAACTTATTTATAAACTTGCTTCTCTTCCACATTAATTTTGTATTACTTTTTCACTTTTATTTTATTTTTAAAGAATGACCATTATATGTGAATACGTCGCTTCTTATTTGAACAGAACATATGGTCTAACTTAGCTGGCATTTTCCTTATCAGAAAAACAAACAAGTCTTGATGTGGGTGTTCTGCCAATTAAAACACTTAGCTGTGTTACAGACTGCAACTGATGCAAATCCATTACATAAATACAATGCACTTTTGGAAAAGAGCAAATTAAATTTTTGCTCCTGTGCACTGCCAAAAATAAGCAATAAAGTGCTGCATATGATTATGCATGCACATAACTTTTTAAAACACTGCCAAGAGAAAAAAAAAGACATAATATGAAACAAAGCCACCTCAATACAAGTCTTTAAGTATGAATAAAATCCACAATTCTGACACATCAGTGCATTTACTGACATTAACTCATTTTCCTTCCATATCCTGAGAAAGAGTTTAAAAACAAACAGACATTAAGAAGATCTCAAAGTAGGGCAGGTACAGTAAAAATCTCTTCCTCACTTCATTATACACATCACTGAAAAATCAAGCCTCCATATGTCATACCCAGACTTTAAAACATAATGACAATAGCAACATTTATTTTGTTAACAACGGTTCTCTTAACTCATGGTCCTGACCCTGCTACCATGGATTTGATTGCCAAAACTACCTGACCTTTAAAAGCAAGTCAACCATAAAAGAGCCAACCTTAAAACTAGTGGAAAATTTTATGCTATCACAGACTTCAGCTACACATCCCTAACCTGGTTTAACATTAACTTACAGCAGCTTTTCAGATATTTGTGTATAAGGTAGACAAAAAGATCTTCAAGATTTTGAGACTTTAAAAAGGTAATGAAATCACTGATAAATTTTCATCCCAGCAAACATGCTCTCTTAAAATAGCTACAGAGTGTCTATAATACCAGAATATTCACATTTTTTCTATCAGAAGAGTCAGTAACAAGCATCCAAGTGAGAAGGACATCATGGAGCAGCTGTTATTCTTTCACTGATTATTTTGATTCCATTTATTTTAAAAATATTTACTTGACTTGTTCAAGACAATTTTATTACTGATTTTTAGGTACTGTTCAGTCAACAGGAAGATGAGAAGAGTTTCCATTAAATTGTGCAGCAAACATAGTTTAAAACAAATCTAGTTAGATTCTATATTCCTTTGGTTGTCTCTCGGCAAAGAATTCATATGATGTTTTGTTTTATTCAATTTGCTTTGGGAAGAAAGGGGTATACGTTTGTATATTTGGTATATATAATTCTTGGTCAAGTGGAGAGGGAGCAACCTGACTCAGTGGACATACTCTTCTGGAGGGCTCCTCGCTTCTAATTTCTCAGATATTCTGTATGCATGTGTTTGAAAAATCAACACAAAACAGAAATCTTCCACAGCCTTCATCCACACACTCATCCAGAAACAGAATAGGGAGCAGAAGAGGGAAAATTAAATGGTTTTAAAAAGCTTCATAAATAGCCACAGTATGGAGCTTCCCTGTCCAAAATCTGTAACCATCTGTCATCTGCAGAGACTTTGATGCTGCAGAAATTAAACTGCAAATAATGGTAAATCTGTATATCTGCTTGAAACACCATTTATTTTACACCTTACACACAGGAGAGGTTAGTTACTCCTGACTTTCTCCTGGGCTTTTTCCAGCCTGGAGACGAAAGGGAAAGCGGGACTGTAGCGAGGAGAAGCTCCCGCAGGGCAGCGGAGCCAGCGCAGCGCGGCCCGCCAGGGACGAGCGGCGGCGCCTCGGCTCCCGCCAGCGCAGCCTCCCTCAGCGGGGACACCGCGCCCTCTGCGGGCCCTGCCGCCAACCAGGCCGGCAAAACAGCTCCGCTTATCCCTTACCGGGAGCCTGCTTCCAGCCGGGACCCAGCCGGCACAACAGCTCCCCTCACCCCTTACCGGGAGCCTCTTCCAGCCGGGACCCAGCCGGTACAAAGGGAGCGAGCTACAGCTCGGGGCTCCAGTTTGCCCTCAGCACGGAGGGAAATAGCGCATAGTGTGTCGGGACTTGGGCCTTCCCGAAGACTCACGCTTCAGAAAGGACTTACAGAAACATCGCTCAGGACAGTGAAAGGCCTGACTGCCCTTCTTCCTCGCTGAACAAAAGGAATCCAAGTCTATGAAGCTGTCCAGGTGTTGAGCAGTCATTTCAAGCTTCGGCCTGAAGGGATTACTCATGGTATAACACATCCCACTCCGGACTTGTGCACGTTGGCAAGTCTCTAGTTTGGTTCCATCTTAACATACAGCTCAAAAGGTATGGCAACAATAATGTAATATAGACAATAAAAAACACTATTCCCAAGTGTGGACTCCCACTGAAACATTCCATCCCACATTTAATCTGAAGAGCTTGAAAGTTGGGTTTCTTTTTTTAATTATTTGAGTGCAATTGCATATTTGCTGCTTTACTTGGATCCAAAATAAAATTTTACGAGTATATCCTTACTATTTAACTGAAACATAGTCTCAATTCAACACAAATGTTTGTTCCACCGAAGTTTACCTTGACTTAAAAGGTGAACTGGGTTGAAAGTTACAATTTAAAAGAAAGGCATATTTGCTTTATTTCAAATTATTGATAACTTTATGAAGCATTTACCTGTTTTAAACTCCCTCACCTTAAGGCAGCTATTCAGCAACTGTACAGTACCAGGTACAGTGCAATCGTGACATCTAGTGGCCAGTAGAGAGAGAATAAAATACTTCCCTAAAATACAGGATTTCTTTCAACACTCAATTATGAACTTGCAGTTTATACTTCCTTTTTGTGCATTCACTAACAGAGGTGATAGCAATCATTTGTTACAGGAAAAGTGAGACCAAATATCAGGCATGCAATTACTTTAAAAGAGAAATCAAGTGTTTCTATCAAATCATAGTGGAACAATATTGTACAACACCTAGCAAAGAGGAGAGTACAATGCCTATGGCTGACAAAACCCATCACTGAGAAGAAGCCTTTTGTGCACAGATACCAAAATAAATTTTAAGTGATGCTAGGAGAGTCAAAGAGTTAACTCTCCACCTTCTCTTACAATGTCAATCTATTTAAACTAATGCAGAAGCAAATAAAAAGGTCAGAAACTTCAAAGGTTTCTACTGTAGAGAAGTAGAATAAATAGCCTAGAGGTCACTAATGTGCAATAGACCAGTTCCCAAAAGAACCAGGAGTACTGCAGGGGTGTCTTTGTCCAATTTGTGTTTGGGTGGGAGACCTAACTATTGCCTTAAGATGTAAAAAATAAATTTGGAAAGTTGATGAGGACTGTGAAAACGCCAGACTGAAGTGTGACACTGTGCAAAAAAACTATCTCCTACATTTATTACCAAAAATTAAACCACATAAGTAACAATCTCCTACATAGTTAACATTTTTTTCACAAAATCCCCACTTTAAATGAGAGAATTTCTAGAAAAAATAAATCCATGAAACTGGAACATCAGAGCAAGAATTACTTTGTCTTAACAAAGGTTTCAGTAGATTTCATATAGAATGCATTTAGACACTGCTAATTGGAAACAGGGTAGTCACCCAATTACAAATGGGTTATACACGTATACATATACATATATACGTTTATACATATCTATATACATATCTATAATTCCAAGATCATTTATTCTAAAACAAATTGCCAAACAGTACATTGTGTCTAGCTCAGAAGCCCTCCAGAAAAAATAAAATATTAAATTCTTATTTAAATTCCTTATCTTGTATCCAAATTATTTAAATTCCTTATCTTGTATCCAAATTATTTGTTTGGAATATCAACTGCCTTCGAAAGCACCAAAAAATCAAATATGTCATTTCTACCCTGGAATGTTCTCAGAGATAGAATTCTGTATTTCTAAAGTTACCTACACAACGACTCCAGAATCAAATCTTAGGAGGAAACAAAACATAAAGCCCAGCAAAATAAAACAAAGTGGATATTAAGGTTGATTTCCGAGGGAAATTAGACTTTTTTATGCTCTTTGTCCTATTATCTTCATGACTCTAAACTGTACCAGCAACTTTTAAATTAGTTTAGTAATCTCAAATAAATTTGAAGGGCACTAGAAATTTCATGAAAGTCTAGGAAAAAGTCGGGGGAGTGGGGCATGGGGAGGAGGGAGAGAGAGAGGGAGAGATAGAGCAAAAAGGAAATCTGGCGGATTTCCTTGTTACTTCTCTGACTTGGTAACAGGTGGCTGGCAAATGCTTGTAGTTGCAGCTTAACTCTCTTGTCTCTCTCAGAATGGGATTAATGATGAAGTCAGAGGGCAAAGGCCACAAACCTGTGACAGGTTAGGCTATATCAACCCCACTGCTCATAGAACACTGACCTGTTTATTCTTTTATTTTTAAATAATATAGTTCCATGCTTCACTTGAATGCTCCTTCTTTTTAAATTAGTCTGACTAAATCACCTAATACAGTATGTAATAAAAACTGATTGAAAGGCTTTAAATATAATATAGGACTTTTACATGATATCTGACTTTTCTGTATAGATATTACAGGAAACTAAGGATTAAGCACAAACAGTGTAGCTGAATTCTGAACGTATTATTTAAAATTGGCAGCTGAAGTAAATTATCATAGCTTCACTGATATTAGTGTATCAAATTAGACCAGCTGAAAATCTTCTATTCTTCATACAAGCTCTATACAACATTTACATACATTACAGTGTTAATGAACCCCAACTCAAAACAAATTAAATATTTCACTGGTATCCTAATTTATTTAAATAAACTATAGTGACAATTCTTTGTTACTATCATACTAGAGAAGCCCTGAATTTGATCTCTTGGATTTAAAATTTTGTCATTGCTGAGTTCAGTACAGAACCGACACTTAGAAGAAGGTGACAGGACAGTTTGGTTGGTGGGCTCTTTGTTTTTGAGTTTTGTTTTGGGTTTTTTGTGGTTTTGCTTTTGGTTTGGTGGGGGGTAGAGGGGCAGTTTTGTTGTTGTGTTTTTTTCACTCTGATTTAAAACCTATCAAGAATACTTGAAAAATAATTTTACATATCTAATGTATCTAAGCAGCATAATCCAGTAGATTATGCCCCTTATTTCACAGACTAAGCTTGAGGAAAACCTTAAAATATTAGCACTTTATTATTTTATTAGTAAATCCAAAAGATTCTTATTTTTCATTACCATAACTAAAAAGAGAGAGAGAGAGAGAGACACCCAGAAAGCACAGTCCTGGGGAGCTAGGTTTGCAAAATCTCACAATGGCATGCAAAAAGAAGTAAGAGCATCCCACTAAGGGGATTGATGCACAGGAATTAAGGGTTTGGATAATACATTAGATACAGCAAAACCATCAAAATCATGCTATGAGTTTACACTAAACAACAGACAGGCATTAGAGTTTCCTTATTGATTTAACTTTTCAATCTCCTAAAATAAGATTTTATTTGAACTATGTACAAATGGAAGTAGTATATTTTTGCTGGTTTAATGAAATTTTTTTTTAAAATTTTATTTACCTATATATTTTTAATGATGGTTTAAGCGATGGTTTGAAAAATTAAGCAGTTTCAAACATAAAAATGAAAATAGGAGCCCTTTTAAAGGGCAGCATCTTGTCCTAGTGAATCATTAGTAAATTACTAGCAAATCACCTCATATGTAGGTAATGGACTGGACATAAGCTATGCTTATTGATAATGAAGGCATTTTGCCTTCTATTATAATATTTATTCCATGACTGTACATTTATGTCTGTTAAATGCATCAAATACTAGGAATACTCTTGATGACAGAAACACTGACACATGCTGATAAGAGACTGTAGAATTTTGATCACTATTTATGTATTTTTTAGTATTTTCATACTAAAATGCGCAGCAAGATAAATATCTAATAACTAGTAAAAACACTCAAAAGGATAAAATGTTTGATAATATAGCTTCTTTCTAACAGCTTTTGCTTTAATATGAAAATAAACTCCATAGAATGATCTGCATTAATTTATGCCATAATTTAAGAGTTTCAAATTTCAAAAGAATGAAATGTAGATCTTGAAAAATACTCCCAAAACACCTAGACTACCTGTCATAAAAGAAAAATCTGTACTGAAAACCACTATCAATTATCTGCTATACTGCTTACTTGGAGAGCATTTGCTTGCTTTTGTTTAGAGTAATTCTGTGAAAATAATGGAATTCAGCCTGACAAAAATCTTTTGTCTGATGATTTTTCTTATTCCATTTCACATATAGAATTAGGGAATTACTACTATAGTGATGCAGACACATTGAAAGCTATCTTCAGTTCAGGTATTTTACTTGTAATTTAATTAATTAGATTTTTCAAGACTTATATATCTTCTGTTCAATAAATTTGTTTGTTACTTATTTCCCTGCAAAAAGTACCAATCTGAGCTTTCTTTGCACAAATAAAATAGCATACACAGCACTACAGCAGTCTAGATTTCACTAAATGGGGAAAACAAATATTACTTATTATTTTCAATATGTGAAAATAAATATTACTTATTATTTTCAATATGTGAAAATTACTTATGAAAAGAAATTGAAAAGAGATTAAAAGGCTTTCTTTCAAATAGCAAAAAAGCATTTGAAACCTATGCTTCAATAGATGAGTTCAAAATTAGCTCAAATAAAGGACTGCAGGTGGCACTGACAACATGCCAGTCTTAAAACAGCTGTGTTGAACTGGCACAAAATTGATCATATTACATCTGTATTACCTTTAACGTGAGGTTATAAATGTAGAGAACATAAGCTCATCTTTCACAATACTTTATCCATTGATGTAAGTGCTCCCCTTGATATTGCTTCTTACTAGACTTTACTAATGTTGTTACAGGGACAGAAGATCTGCACAGAGATGTATCATGACAGGACAAGAGCCAGCAGTAATTGCTGCAGAAGAAATTCCATCTGCACATATGAACAAAACTCTTTCCCCTGAGAACAATTAACACAGGGAAAGTTTTCCCACAGAACTGGTAGAATGCATCTCACTCACATTACCCAGGTTTGACTGCATAATTCAATCTGTGATGCTGCCTTTAATTAGGGACTGGAACAGAAGATCCCCCAGAAGTTCTTTCCAGCCTAGACTGTTCTGTGACTCAGTACAGTTTCACCACACAACCCAGTACCATGCTGAGAAGCTTAGACACTACTCCAAGCCAGCTGCAACATACACATGGGCAGTAAGACACACTTAACAGGTAATACTGCAGGTTGGAATCAACATGCTGTTAGCAGGGAAAATTATTCTGCTTTTTACAGCTTCCAGCTCCAGAGCCAGCTTATTAGGTGCTTCAAACTTGCCAGTGTACCTGTGATGTTTTAGACAGACTTTAGTTTTCTGCACATCATTCAGTCCCAGTAAAGAGGAGTAAAGCAAAGCCATTCTTTATACAGACCAGAGAGAAACTAACCTGAAGGCCACAGTCAACATGCAAGCAGAAACTTGATGCTACTATTTAATACTTACATTTTCTAACCCAAGAAGAACCAAGAGTGGGATTGTTGTCATTCCTCCTTGGATCCACTCTTCTAGGGAAACAGTGCCATCATGATCGTAGTCAATTTCTTCCATCATTTCATGAAGAATCTACAGTTAATGAAAAATCTTTTAAGTTCTAATTTATTATTACTATATTCTAACACAGCAAGTTGTTAGGACATGTGTAGTTCTCCAATTCTCTCATTAAAAAAAAAAAAAATATTACTTGCATGGTAGCTGTAGTCAAGTGAGTATGGACAGTTCAGAAAATGAAGTGTCATACTCCTATTTACATTTTATTAACACCTAAAGGTCCCAAACCAACTTGTGTCCTTTGTGCATTCACTCTTAAGAAATTTTCAGAGACAAATTAGTTATGTCATAGAAATTCAATAATTTTAATAATTAACATTTCATAGATCAGATTAAAACAGCAAAATACTGGTTAAAGTGCTAATTCACAGTGCCATAATGGAATACAGGCTATCCTTATTTCTGCCTTACCTATGGAATGCCATGTGGATATGAAGTATCACAAAATTACAACAGCTGTCTCTAGAAACATTAAAAAATTGTGATAAATGGATACTTACTGGACTTAATTCAGTAATATCCCATTCAAGGTATTCTGCAACATGCATCATTTGAGCAATGATATTTTCCAGCTCCTAGAGATGAATGAAAAAGTATTACATTTAATGCAAGGTTATAAAGAAAAATTCTACTGCAAGTAACTAATAATTTAACCATATTGCATTCAGTGACACTATTTCATCAACATGCCTGATGAAATGTACTTTACACTGGAAGCTGTATTCTCAAGTGAACCTGCTTACTAGCAAAGCATCCTGCATGGACTACAAAGCATTCAGGTAGGTGAAATACAGCCCCACAATCAAAGTAATTGAAAGCAGTCACAGATTCTTCCTTCCTAGTTATCTTTTCAAACACCCATGTTTCATGATCTGATTTCCACCCTGGGATAAGATTATGTAATCATCTTTAAATTTTATTATTCTAACAAATTATATTTTGGACATAATTGTATAAATCACAACTTTCTAGTAGAAATAAGGCATAAAGTGGATTCTGTAAACTACTACAGATTTATTTTCTTACGACTGCAGTACTGCAATTTCCCTTGATCACGTATCACTGGGGCTTTTGTACACTTATATATACACTTTTGCTTCATAAACATGCTCAAATGCTTATCTAGGGCCATTCTAAATTCTCATTTGTACCCAGGCATCTAAGCCAACTTGGTATTGACTAAAATTATGGTGTCGTATTTACTTTATACCTATATATAATTTCACTTCCCTATTTTTCTGCAATTTATGGGAATCACATCCTCTTCCTTACCAATCCATTCTATTCTGTCTTGCTTCCAGAAAATACAAAAAGAAGGTGGAAAAAAACCAAACAAAAACTCTGCTAAATAAAACACTTCAGTTAGCGATCAGAAAAAAATAGTTACATCTTTTAAAATTATTTCCATATAGCCAACTTTTCTTCAAACTTCTTTTCTTCTTCATTTGGTTGGACTACTCCTCAAAGCATTGTCCTTAATATTGCTCCTCCATTCTTAATAATAGCATAGAAGTTATGACATCTCTCCACATAAATTCACTGTGTGACTCTCACACTTACCCTTTTTAATGAAATCTTTACAAATGGTGCTTTCATACACATCTCCCAGCAGCATACTAGAATTATTGTAGTCATATTAATGTGTACCCTACAGTAATATCATTTAAAATCAGAAGACTATAGAACAGGACTCCATGACAGCAATGTCAGCAACTGAAAATTTAAACAGTTGTAGAAGCAGCATTTCTTATGGGAAAGCTCAAGCAAATGAATGCATTTTTACTGACTACATATTATACTGCTTCTAATAATTCAAGATAAAAATAAACTTGATTTGAATTAATGTAGCTTTGTATGGTTTTGCCATGTTGACATACTCTTACAATGCAATACATAAAGAACATTACCGAACTATCCAGGTATCCATTCCCATCTGTATCATACAAGCGAAACATAACTGAAAAGAAAACAGAGAAGGAAACAGTTAGAAAACACAATAAATACATCTCTTTTTCATCAAAAAAAACCAATTTCAAACCAAGACACAAAACAACTAAGCCTGAGTTTCAAAGAAAGAACAAATATTAACATTTTTGTTTAATGATCAGACTGGCTGCAGACCCACCAAATAAGCTGCATTATGTGAGGGGTTCACTCAGCAACTATCCTGCCACAGTGCCCCCAATGAGACATACTAGCCAGAGAATGCAACTGCACCTTTTCCACACCATCACCCTAACAGCTAATTTGTCATGTGAACTTGATTTTGCTTCCCTCTAGAGATGATCTGTCTTCATGGTGAAAACTACCAAAAGGCCCTTCTCTGTGATCTCACCAAATGTAGGATAACACACAATTGGTAACAATCATTGATAAGCCTGCTTAAATGACAATGCTACTCCCTTGGCTGCAGCTATCACTTTTCAATAGTGATACCACTTTAGAAACTAGTTTCTGACCAACTAAAGGAAACACAGGATTAATATTTTAAATATCTAATCATCCAAATCCAACAATAAACATTCATCACAAACTGCCAGCATGACTTCTTCCAGGACTGTACTCGCTTCATCAACTTCAAAATGTATTCTCAGCATTCTGGGGAACTACACAGACAAAAAGGTCTATCTGGACAATATCCAGAAAAAATATATATTTTCAAGATTGTATCATGACTTGATTCCAGCCAAAAGAAGGGGTACATGCACCATTACCAGTATATTTGGAAGCAGAAAAGCATAAAGCTTTCATAGGAATACTGTTAGAAGACTAAAAAGGAAATCCAGAAGATTAAAAATACTCTTTGTCCCTACTTTGAGACAGTTTGTCAGAGCTCCAAAATCCAAATAGACACCATGGTCTTCAAAAGTGCAATTTTTTTTTTTTACCCCATTGCTGTTTTTTAGGAATGAACAAGTCAGTCCATGTAGAGGTGGTTCCAGGACAATGTAATGTCTTTAACAACAGCAAAACAAAAGTAACTTGTAGTCTAATCAGATGTCTCTGGAAACGTAACATCTGAGCTATTTAACACTAAGGAATGCTATCACACTGGATCCATAGCAGATGCTGTTACAGTCCAATCAATTTCACAAACAAAGCTTACCATAATTTTCAGGAAACGATCTAATGAGAAGTGAGATGAAATTCTTAGCAATTAGGGAGTAAAGTTCAGAAAGAATTCAGTCATTTTTGGATTTCCAGCAAAACATATTAACTTTTATATGCATTGACTTGTTTAGCTTACATCCTGCATCTTGGAAATGAGTTGATAATCTGACTGTGTGGAAAAAAGGTAAGCACTATACCTCTCTACCACTTCAGCAATTTTTGCCACTACCTTTCACTGCTCTTAAGAGCTGTAATACAAGATTGATGATATTTACCATAGTACACTATTTCACGCCACAAAGGCCCACAATTCATTAGTTACAGGTTAGGAAAACCTATACAAATATCCTTCTTCCCCTAGAGTTACCACAGCAAAAATGTTTCAGCATAAAATAAGTTAATGCCAAAAGCCAGAGATTGGTACTTCCCCAGCTAGTATGCCTTCCCCCAAAGCTTCTCAGAGCTTGATAGTTAATATTGTCTGGCAAAGGTACCATTAGGCATTCATATTTTCCACAGGGATGAATCACTGAATCACTCAATGATAACGTTAAAATAATTTGGCTCTCCTTCCTCCTCCTCCTCCTCTGTGATTTTTCGACACTAGCTGAGAGAATGTTTTACACCAAGTTTTAGCATCTCCATGACCTTTACATACTCCAGAGCAGGAGTGATAATTTTTTTTTCCTTCAACATGAATCAGTAGTTCTAATCAGTCGTTTAAAACCAGAAATTAGCATAATTGTAACTGTTTTACCTTTGTAGAAACAAAGTCTTTTCAGTTACATATGTACAGGCTAGCAAAAAGGCTCAATCTGTGCTCTTGGCTAGATTCTGAAAACTATGCTACTGGCGTGGAATGCATTCTCTTTTCTATTCATACACTGCTAAGTTTTCATGCTCTTGATTTACACAGTGTAGGAGAAAAAAACAAACAACAAAACAAAACCAAGAGCAAAGTGATAAAAACAACCTCAAGGCAGTTCTGATGCAAACTACAGAGCCCAATTCAAATCTTCTATTTCTTCTCCCATCACCTTACCTAATTACACTGACTGGGCATTCAATTTCTACTTCTAGATGGCAATTTAACCTTAAAAAGATTATTTAGGTTTTCTCAATGTATCTCTGTGAGGAATGCTTGGAATTTTCTATATATTCGGGTCATAGATTATGAATAGATATGCCAAGCATGCCAAACAGGAGAGGTTCACACTATGCAAGACGTCTACATTCTTAATAGGTTCTGGAATATTTATAAATCTATGAAAATCTGTAGATCATATAGATCCAAAGATGAAACATTATTTTCTCTTAGTGTACTTTATCCTTCAGCCTACATCAAATTTTAACTGAAAGCACCACTTTCACATTCTGCTTGTCCTAAATTAAGTTTCCAAACACTCAGCTATGACTAATTTTTCCCAATTTTTCTCATCTAGAAAAAAATTAAAATCACTATTTGAAATTGGTATTAATATTAAAGCTGGCAACTCCAGAACAAGCCATTTTTTTCCCCTTCATTGCTACAAAGTTATAAGTTACATTACAGCCATAGGACCTACTGCTTTCAAAATACAGAAAAAAGAGTTAAATTATACCATTAATTTATAATGAGAATTCAGCTGAAATCAACAGAAAAGTCTGCATATAATGGTGCAGTATAAGCTGAAATTTAGATACTAAAAAGCAAAAATATGTCATATATTTAAAATTAAACCTATAAAACAATCATGCCAAGAATTATACGCAATAAATGCAATTGACTTGTAATATACAAAATATTTAAGTACCATACACATATTACGATAACACTCTCTTGCTCCTAAATCATATAGAACACGGTATTTTGCCCATGCTCCTCCTATTGCAGGAAGTTAATGGAAAATTCCCATAACATAATTATCATCTGCTCCTGTCTCCCCTCCTTTCCATTGTACCAACTCCTGACACCAGGGGAAGCAACTGATGTCCATTTCATGCCATGGTTTGTGCATCAAGCTCCTCAGAGCTCTGGTAAGGCTTGCATAACTTCCTACCATGCAGCAGTTATTACATTCCAAGTTAATTCAGTCCTTGGATCTCAGTTTTTCTGTGCCTGTGCTCTGAATGAGCATTCCCATTTTAATCATATGATACCAAAACAGTATTACCAAATTTGGGGGATTTGCTGTGACCCTGCAGCAACTCCAGGTGACAAAACATCAAGATACTCCAGCAACATGTAACTTTGTAATGGATTTCTTATTCTGGAAGAAGCAGTCTACTGTTTGCACATCTTATCATACTGAATATTTACTTTCCATATGAGAGCCTGATCTCACAGATCTTTTATAAACAGACCAGTTATTTATATTGAAGTACACTGCATCTCAATAAGGACTGTATGACTGGTCTAACTGTTTAGCCACATGAAGAAGTGCTGTTTAGCCACATGAAAAAGTGGCTTCTAAAGTTCCACAATAAGGAAACAGGTTTTCTTCTTCTTTTCTTCTCCAATTTATAAATCAAATTCACAGGGGTTTTTTTGTTTTATTTTGTTCTAATAGGTAGTGGTGTTGCACTTTAATGACCCAGGCCCTGAATTAAAAACAAAAAAACAACCAAACAAGTAATTTCTAACCTCCTGTGTCAAACACTCCTTCCCAATAGTGATGCAGACTTGAATCATTCTTGGCTTTTCAGTATTCAGTTATAGTGTAGAGCCTACAGCCTATATTAGCAACTATCCTTTGTTTAAATTAGGATGTTTAATGCAGGTTATTCACCCCACATATAGATCTCTAAGTATACTCAGTGTACTTTGTTTGTTTTCCTCAGATCTGATACTAATCAAGAGATAACAGTGCAGAGAGGATTACTGTAACTACAGAATGTAAAATCCTTACTCTCCATTTTAGCAAATGCTAGACAGACAAAATTTAGTTTAAAATCCCATCATTAGCAAGAATACAAAATAATTTCTGCAATAAGGGTCACCTAGAGCCATATTTTTATAATCCACCTGCTCAAAACCGATTCTTAAATTCCCAAACAGAATATTTGATGACTTATGGAAACAAATATTTAAAATTAAAGAAGAACATACATTCTAGCTTGTCTTCAGGTCTTCCTCTTTCTAGCAGTGACAAATAGCAAACAATATCCTTCAGCTGTATCATATCTGGTAAATGTGAGTTTGCAGGAGTAGGAGGCCTGGATGTAGAGGTACCCTTGTTAAGTCTCAGACCTGGAAATAACCCATAGCCTTTGTTAGTCTGAACATACAATATAAGCAGAAAATAAAAACATAACCCTTGCACAAATTCATCTTTGTTTTATGTGACTCTCAGACTACTTCTTAATTTAAAGTTTTAAACAATTCATGCAAATTATATCAATGGATATGCAATATCCAGCAAAAGTAGAATTAAAATAAACCATACAAAGAAAAACCCCATCCAATTATGGGAATGGCATAACCTTTCCTTAATTTGTGCTGATCTGATTTCATCTGACTACAAAACAAACTGGTGAATATTTTTGTTCTACCATACTAGATGCTAAGTATTAAAAACAATTCCCTGCCCAACTCTGAATCTACTCCCTTATGCTCATAGAAGCTTCATGTCATTTATAGATTGACAACTACACTAACTGAAGATGCTTTAGCATTGACAAAAACTCTTCCAATACTCAAGTGTACTGTTATCCCAAAAACACAGCCAGATGTGTGTCAGTACAGCACATACTTAAAATACAAAAGTCTCAGTTACAGACTAGTGAGAAGATAAATGTGGAATTTAAATAATAGTCATAATAACTGTTCAGCCATTGTGATTAATAGCAGCTCCAGTGTACCACTTGGAATTAAAGTTTCAAAATAGACAAACTTTTTTTTTCAGTGCAACATTACTATGACCAGTCCTGATGGTATTGCTGCAATCTGCAGGACCAAAATGGGGAAAAATAGGAAGGATAGCAGAACACTGAAAAAGGAGTAAGAAAACTTTCTTTACAAGTTTGTTACATTTCTCACTGACTGAGGGTTGTCCTTCTCCCCCTAAATTTTGCTTGAAAAACATCATTGCAATCTGGATACATCTTCAAAAGCCTACATTTTAAAAGATATGCCTACATGTCATGAGATGCATATGTTAAAACAATAAAATAAGGTAAAAAAGAGCAAGTTGGCATGCAAAAATGTATTTTGGAATGAATTTCATTTTCACGGTTTCAGGCAAATAATAAAGACTAAAAGTAACTACTAAATGAACAAAAATATTTAGTAAGTCAATGTTCTATTTCATAAGTTTGATGTCAGTTAAATGTCATTAAAATGATGACATTATAATATTTTATTTAGTTAAATGCTAGCTTTAATCTCACAAATTACACAAATAGTTCATATTCCAGTCTTATATAAATCATATTCACAGACTAAAATGGATTATAAAACCTGGGATAACCCTTCTCAAAAATAAATAGTGCTGAAATCCAAATGAAAAGAAATACAAATTTTACAGTCTTTTAACCTATCATCAGCTTTAGGGTACAGGTTAAATTATTAGTTCTTAATCAGAGGTGGGAAGGGTTGGCTGGAATGTTCTGACTTACACATGACTTCCAGTCCTGATGCTTACCTGGCATCTGTTTCCATCTCTCTTCAGACACCTTACCTGAAAATACAGTTTATTAACAGACATGAGTGGACCAAAAGAAACTAAGTGTAAAACAAGCACATACCTGACAGACTGATGAGCCCTGCTACTTTCATTGTCATTTTCTCTAGCTCTCACGCTTCCATTTTCCAGAAAAATGTCAAATATTTCTGACAAAATAATTTTCCAGTACACTTTCAGTATTGGTAATATTTAAAAATTAAAATTTAAGATACCCAAAAACAAGTGTTTCCATAGTTTCCATTTGCATATCAAAATGTACCAATGCACAGTTTTTCCCTTTAAAATTACAAAGGATGTAACACGTAGTTTAAACCATGAAATTGAATTACAATATAAACCCAGCATATTTTCAAGCCCAAACAATTCTTGCATGATATTAACTGAATTGCCTTTCTGAACATGTTTTGGATATAACAATTTATCAAACAGTCTTTCTGGTATTATGCTAAAAACATATGGAAGTTTCCTAAACTGGTATTACATTATATTATTTATAAAGTCCTTAGTAACAGAAAAAGATTAAAACTCATTACAAACTTGAAAAAGTTAGTGTAGGAGAAAAACAATTTAGGAGGCAACATTAGAGTAAGAAACTTAACATACAGTTTAAACAACAACAGAAATAACAGCACCATCCTTAATAATGATGTTATAATAATTATTATTATTGTAATTTTACCACACATAGGAATAAAATATATCAAAGAGAACTATAGTGTAAGTGAAGAAAGCTGAGTACAGCCTATACAGGGCACAATTTAGCTGTGCCCTCTGAAATCAAAATCACTTTTAGTGATATACACTCAGCCAACATTTAAAATATCAGCAGCTGCTAATTACGTAGGATTAGTAACAATGCTAGAAGTATACCCAGACTATTAAAAGAAACAGCAGCAACTGGCACAGAAACGTTTGAGCACCAGGAGGAGCCTCCTGCACGAAGCTTGAAGGTTTTTAAGTGTTTATACAGGAGCAGGCAACAAGATCATGTAACCATAGCAATCTGATCAGCATTAACATGACAAAGAATGTCCACTTGGTGTCTCAGCTGCATCATTATTGTGAATTTGATGCCTTAAGTTTTAGCTTTCATGTTTTTCCCTAGGTGTGTAGCTTTGAGCTTCATATTAAATGTCAGTGAATTCTCTTCACAGAGTAGGTAGACAAAACAATTCCTTTTCTAGCCTGATACCAAGGACAATAGTTACAAGTTTCAGGCCCAAAACCATAAACAACAGTGGACTGAGGAGAGGAAACAAAAAGGCTGAGACTTCATAACCTGGAGCTGTAATTGGACAATTAACCCTGATATACAGATGGACCAAAACTTATAAAAATGTGAGACTTCGTGACCAATTGTCCATTTTGTGACCATTTTTAGATCCATCTTGGGTATAGCCCTGGCCAGGCTCTTGTACTCCCCATCCGTCTAGCCTCTGTTCTAGGTCAGCCTTCTCAAGACATCAAACTAAAAAGACAAAACCATTTAACTTCCATTCCTTTTCACAGTATTTCCTATGATGGTTGAGTTAGTTTCTCTAATTTCACAAACACCAGAACAAAAATCCCTCAACGTGCAGTTAAGAATTCCATCTATTTACAGCTATTATAAGTAAAACAGCAAGGTGAGGGAACCTTTAACTCTTATATTACTGACTTTATTACTTACCTCCAGAAAGGTGCTGTGGTTTGTTTTTTATTAACGGGCTGCAGTGAGAGATTTTGTTCCTAAATGATGTAAAAAGGTGTTCAATGAAATCATCTGGTAACTCTGCCTCCAGGAAAGTCTTCATGAACAACTTGAAACCCTCTAAATCTATTGTCTGCAATGAAGGGGAAGAAAAAAAGAATAAAAATTTTTGAATGTTTTGTAAAAAAATTCACACTAATTCATCAAATAATATTCTGTTGACAAAAGCTTTGGACTGTATTTGAATATACTGATTTCTGAAGATATAGAATGGCACACCTATTCTTGAAAGTGATCAGTGAATTCAGTATTTTTTTTTAAATTCACACTATTGCTATAATACTTCAGAGCACTGTGTGAAACAGCCCAGAGTAAATTCAGAGCACTTATATCAGGACCCTGAAATTAAGTTCCACGCTCTTAAATTTCTTGATTAGCATCCAAAGGCACCTACAGAGCTCCTAGGGATGTACTTAGCATGTCTTAGCTTTTCCTATAATTAGGCAGACAAAAAGCAGGGGATTTTTGGATGCCTAATTCAAGGAATTGAAGGCCTCCTGTCTTTTCCTACTTGGCAACATGCTTTGCTGGTGTTTGTCAAAGACTTACTAATCACTCTGTCTCAAACAGGTTCAAAGAGTCAAATGAGAGTGCTCAGACATGCAGCATTACATAGAGACAAAAAACAAAATGCTGTTGATCCAAAACATTTGTCATTTAGTTAAATTTGGTTTTGCTTTTGTGAGCAAGGGAAGACCTGATTTATATAACTCCTACGATGATTTTTTCTGTTCAAACAGCATTGTCTTTTTTAGGTAATAAAATTAATCACAGATTATCTCAAGTTGGAAGGTATACATAAAGATCATTGAGTTCAACTTCCTGCTCCTCACAGGACTACCTGAAACCAAACCATATGATTAAGAGCATCATCCAGATGCTCCTTGACCTCTGACAGGCTTGGTGCCATAACCAAGATGTGCCTCTTCCACTGACCAACCAGTCTCCCACTGAAAAGCCTTTTCCTGATGTCTGATCTGAACTCCCCCTGATGCAATCTCATTCTACTTCTGCATATCCTATTGCTGGTCACCAGGAAGATACCATCACCTCCCCCTCAAGGAAGCTGTAGGCTGCAATGGGATCACAGCAATGCAAAGCATTATGATTCCATCTTATCCTGCTAAGAGAGGATGAAGACAAAGGTATTCTGAAACATATTAACACAACTGCATACTTATCATTGCATTTGTGATTTTAAAGCAGCTTATCAATTATTAATCTGATAAAACATAGTATAACTTTCTTTATAGATCAAACACAACAGCAACTTATCATCATTAAATAATTATGGGATAATTATTTAATGATACATGATACCACAAAACTGACTTTGAGGAATTTCTCTATGCTTCAGGAATACTCCATTTCTCCACAGAAAAGTCTAATGCAACTCCTTTAGTTCATCATAGTGAATATGGAAAGAGGGAAAAGACTATCAGGAATATCAAGAATCAGCTTGAAGCCATGCCAGAAAAAAAAAAATAGAAACTGAATTTTCAAAGACATCAGTGAATTTGGAATCTGAGTCACAGTATAAATAATTTTTGCTATTATTTTAATATCATTTTAAGACTTAGGAGCAGAGACTGCTCTTCCCCTGACTTCTTTGACTTTTTTAATGCATTTATGAGATTCTGAAATTTTATGAGCACATTAAATAAGGTGTTTCTCATTAAGATCAAGACCTAACTACCAAAGGGTAATGTTTTAAATGTGTATCATCTTTATGAGGGACCAAGAACACAAATTGCAAAATCTGACTACTCTTGTTCAAGTCATAATTTTTAGGAATGCAAGATTGGTGAGAGGAATATCTGCTGATCTTCTAAAACAGAACACCTCATTTGAGAATGAAATGCAGGGAAACCAATAAAACTCTCACCTCTTGAAGACAAAAATAGCAGAGACTGAAAAAAAAATTGCTCACAATGCTCAAAATGGGTGTAAAATGGAAATAAACATCCTGGACATGGCTTCACTATCTCATCACCCAGTCTCAGCCACACTCTTTTACTTTGGCAAATCATACACTGTTTCATTCACACTATAAACTTTACATTTTTTTCTCTCTAATAAAGCCACTGACATTTAATTCACTGTTTATAAACTATGAATCACAATAGCAAAAGGATTTGTATCAGCATTCCAGTAAATCAGTAATTATTTACGCTAATATACACTATATAAACATATTTTTTTACCTGCAAGCATAACAAATACATTAATCACTAAATCAACTGACTTTAACAATGTGAAATTGTTTTGTTAAATTGTGCATTAATGAAATGTGTCTTAGCTATCTCACTAAATCATATACACAAAAAAACCCAGCTAACTGAAAATGGAAACTAAAATTATAATCCCATTTAAATTAAGGTTTATGGATGGCTACATAAATATCTTTCCATTACATTAATCTTATCTTTATTAATCTTGTCTGCGGATTTTATGTATATATTGAAAAAATATTCCCTGGGTTTAGAACCACCTCAGATTTTTAAACTGCTGACTGAGAGATATTGACTCTCCAAGCTGCCAGCAGCTCCTAATGCTACTCTTTTTTTTTCACTTAAAGGGTTCAAAATTATATATGTGTAGAGAAACAGATAAATAAATAAGTTTGAAATGTGTACTTCTTTCTTCCTGAAGACACTCTCTCAAAGATGTTCAAAATTTTCAGTATTTTGTAAACATGGTCAGACTATCAGTTAAGCCAATATCCTCAACACATCTTCCAAACTGCTAGAAAAGACAAGAGAAACAAAAGTAACATGACTTGGTTGCCATATCCATTTACTGTATTTGATATCCTGACTTCCAGCAATGAGGGTGGCTCAGCAAAGGACAAAAGAAAGTGTGTAGTTGTTGTGAAGATTGTTCTACAGTCAGATTTCTTCAGCTGAAAGTGCTTTATCCTCTGTTCTAACATGCTCTGCAACCTGTATTCCCCCAGGGAAGCAGCAATATTCACACAACCAGAGTTCAGATGTTGCACATTCAAAAGCTTTCAGATTATAATGGAAGGTAGTCAGGAGCTGGCAAATTACTTGAATGCGCATCAGAAATGTTTAGAATGGTCAAAAAGGCAGGTGCAAAATCACATGCTGTATGCAAAGAATGTATAAAACCAATCCTGCTTAAGGGAGATCTCTGTGTAGAGGCCTGTGATTAGGTCTTGCCTAAAACATCAAAATATGGGATTCTAATATTGCATAGCTGGAAAACATTCTAGAGGACCTAACATAATTGGTGTAGATTATCCTATTAGAACTGAGCTATAAAATGGTATTGCCATTTCTGGATATTTATTTATTTAATAAATGTATATAAGGTAAATAAGAGAACTAAGCTGGTCTACAGCAGACCTAGGAGTAGTTTGGTCCATCCATCAAGCTTCCCAATGAAAAAGAATGATCTTCCAAAACCATGGCTCACTTTTAAATTGCTTTCAGTGCCTTTGCTATCAACTCTCATTGTAATACATATTACTCACTACATGACTATAGAAAAACGAAAGAATTTCTTTAAAGTAATCCTGAGAGGAGCACTGTAGAAGACACCTCTGTAGGTGCTCTCACCAAGCAGAGGTTTAAATATTGAGTATGGTTCATTTAGAACAGAGCACATAAAGATGCAAAATATTTGCTCAGCTTAATTTAAAACTACTTTCACAACAGAGAAAACAACACATAATTTTATAGTCATTTCTCTATTCTGCAACTACAGACTACCTTTCCTCATGGAACTTAACCCTTCTGAAATAGGGAAATGATGCAGCTAGTAAATAACCTTCCTTTAATTACCAGCATTTTCCCCCACAACCCCAGCTTCTTCAAATGTATTGCACAATGTTTTGGTAAGCAAAAAGACAAAAAAGAAGGAAAGCAGGGAACAATAATTTTCCACCTTAACATGTATCACACTTGATCTTCCTTTTAAATCTCACTGTCATTATCAGAATTTTGCAGATGAAAAGTTCAGAGTATTTTGGTATGGTTTGAAAATAATTTCTTTATGCTAATGAATTCTCAAATATTAATTAAACAGTTCAGATCAATAACATCAGAATAATATATAAACCATAATGGTGGATCTGGTTTTCTTAAGCATGCAGGGTAATTGCTTAATTTTCAACAGCTGCTTGCCTTCCAGAAGCTCCAGCTGAATTTAAATGAACCTGAGAAGGAAGGATTTAGCATTTCAGAAAGCATTTTCCATGACGTTTCACAAGTGAGAGGATGAGAGCGTGAGAGGATGTACCAAACTGACAACAATTAGCCTTGCACATTAATTAATTCACTCCATTTCACAAGAGACTATATCAGGGCATAGGGAGATTATGATCACAAGTTTAGGGATTTCAGGAAAATTTTCAACATAGCCGAGATAAAATAGGACACAGTTGAATCAGAAAAACATGAAAGAACATTCAAATAATTTGGCCTAAATCTTTTGAGTCTAAAAGAAAAAAATCAGTGCAGTTTTAGCTTTGACTCTAATATAAAGGGTACCAAAATCCTTGCCTGTAGGTCACAGAAAAATAAAGGGTTTTACACTAATCATATAAAACTGAATTTCTATTTTTATATGTCGAACTGATTTACCAAGTTTATTGGAGCTCCTTTTCTTATGTTTTGCAAAAAGAAATTTCACAAAATAAGACTTCTGTATTACTGGGTAATAAAATTTCATTTGGTAATGAAAAATTTTGGTGTAACTCCAGAGAGGTACACATTCAAAACCACCACAGAGTTTCAGCTAATTTAAACCATAAAATTAATTTAAAATTGTTTTTATTGTATTTTTAGAAGTAGTTAGTTCCCACTTAAAGATTTTATCAATATTTCCAAACACCTGAAATTAAGACACAAAACCCTAAAAATTATGTATTTATCTTGGAAAAAAGAAAATGAGAAGGAACATAAGACATGGGCAACACTGCATAAATTTAACTTTAAAATTATTTTTAGCAAATAAAATGTGTAAACCATGAAACAATTTTCATCTTTTCTGAAAGCAAACAAGGAACTGGACTCAGTATGACTCTATGTGTGTGTGTATATATATATGTGTATATCTATATACACACACACACATACACACACATATATATATATATACTGTTCTTAGAATAATATAATACAATTAAATTTTATCACACAACTCTGTTATGCCTTATACATTTTTTTTAAATATGAATATAGAAAACTAAAGCAACACTAGCTACATGGATAGAAAGTGACAACTGCAAAAGTTATACCATATAGCACTAGTTTTTCTTAAAATAGAAGTCTGGATAGGGAGAGAGAAAGTCAATGCCATTTGTGTACAGACTAAATATGTGAGGAGATAATATCTGAGCCAAGTTGTGGATGCCCTGTCCCTGGCAGTTTTCAAGGGCTCTGAGCAACCTGGTCTAGTAGAACGTGTCTGTGCCCATGGCAAGGGTCTTGGAACCAGACACCTTCCTGCCCAAACTATTATCTGACAATATTTTTCCTGAATCTGAACACTAGTTTGTCCTTCTTAAGATACCACACAAAATCACATGAAAGAGTAACAAGCGCACATAAAAAGACACATTTGAGCAAATAGCAATTACTGAACTAGAAAAAAAAAATTATAAAGAATCTTAACTTTAAAGAAGTGGAAGTCACAAAGAAATTAAAGACCTGGCAACTGATCAAATAAATTTTTCAGGATATTTCAAGACAGTTTATTCAAGACACATTATTTCAAGATGGTTTCCAGGATGACACTGATTACTTTGACTAAAGAATTCACAACTATGAAGAAATAAAACCATTAAAGATAGTTTGGGGTTTTTAGATGCACTAAAAATGTCACTTTATTCCTATTTTAAAAGTAGTCTGGACTTGTATGCTCCTATTACTGCACAAAATACTACAAACCTGACATTAAAGCAACCACTATCTTTCATAGTATCATGATCATAAGTAGATGTCTTTGCAATGTATCCAATGTGTATCGTAGATATGTGATAAGATGCTTGTTACATTATTAACATCACTAAAGAATGCATGTATCTTACTTCTCTTTCTACTCCACACCAATGGCATAAAGCAAAGCTCTTGCTTCCCACACTTCAGTTTCTTTTGAATCCCAGAGAAGCAGAATATGAGGGACACCAAGGAAAAAGAAATGTGCATCAGTCTATGCTTAATATGCTTTAAAGATTCTCCAATTACTATGATAAGAGTTCTGTTTCATCTCAGGTGCTCACTGATAAGTACATTACACTAATTTAGTGCTACTTCACAGAGGGGGAGACTCAGTCTCAGGAAGAACAGGAACTGAAGGACTGGTTTCCAAGTAGCAGTTATGATTTTGCTTGGCAAAATAACAGACAATTTCAAGTTTCTTCTGGTTTTGTATCAGACATATATAGGCCAACACTCAGCTAAAACCACACATCTTTATCTCCTGACTATTGCTACAACAGGCTATGGAGGTGCCTTAAAATGCCTGATTCTGTCCCAAGCAACAGAATGGCTCTTAACACCTTGAGTAATGGAGAGCAAAAGGATGAACTCCATCTACAAAAACTGTATGTATTTGACTTTGTCCTTTTTCCAAGTGCAGTTAAGCTGTTCAATTCTATAACTCTACTCTTCTGCCTTACTGATAGTAAACACAGATATGTAAGAACAAGAAAAATCCAAATATGCATATTTTGAAGATTTATGCATTTATATATATATGTTGTGCAAACACACAGAACTCTACATGATATAGGCCTCAAAAATATTCTAATACTGAGAATACAGAAAACATGGTTTCTCAGTGAAAAATAGGATACATACAATAATTTTTTTCCATCTTTTTATATAGAAGTTTTTTAACTTTGCTGCATAATATTCTAACTCCTACCATACTAATACTTTTGAAGAGAACCAATAATTTATTAAGAAAATGCAAGCTTTTGACTCAAGATCTATCCTAACAACTGCAATATAAGAGATCTTACTCTCTCCTATATTTTCTTAGCTGGTGTAAATACAACCAGTTCTTCTGGGTGATATGCCAAACAAAGGGAGAGAAGCTGTATCACTCTCTTTCTATTCACAAGACAACAAAAATTAATGGTCTCTTGAAAAAGGGTTGTCATTGTGGATCGAGCAGGGCAGGGAGGGGTAAAATAATACTCCTTTTATTCCTCCCCACCACACTGGCCACATAAAAAGGAAAAAGAAATGATCTAGTGTTTGAAATTAATCTCCACCCATAAATTCTTTTAAAACACCACATTCTCTTTGGTCTTTTCTTTTAGATTTGTACCAAATATTTCAACATAAGCCACTATTTTCAGCATCCTGAAAAACAAAATGCAATAGAGAAAAACAAAATGCAATAGAGAAAAGAAAAAAGAGAGAAATATCATTCATTTCAAGAGACTTCCATTGCATATGGTTTTCATTTATTAGAAAGAATATTTCACAGATAATGGAAGAGAATTATGTTGAAATGTAATTTTCAATTAATTACTTTTTAGATTATGTTGTCTCATCTCCAAATGGTGTCAAAAATATAATCAGCTTTCATCTACTGACAGTAATTGCTCCGGGTTGTTTTTGGGGTTGGGCAAGTTCCTTTAACCAAGTTCCTTTAACTGATTATTTCTTTTTAAACTACCCAATATGTGAAAAATGAACTTTTGAATAAGAGTAGATATTATGGGACCTTGATTCACACGTTGTTCTATGACAACAATGGCAAACACTAATGTGAGTGCATTAGTGACAATTAAGTGATTACCTGTGAATACCAGTGCTAAAGCATTCCCACAAAAGTTAGTCTTGAAGATTCATTGACTATTACATTTCAAAACCTGACACTGCCAAAAGATGTGGAAAAAAGTGGAGAGACTATACACAGAGGAATAACAAACTAATATGAATCGCATGAGAATGAATAAATTCTTGGTGTTTAAAATGTATTTTAAATGATCATAGGGCAGAAACTCAAGTCAAATTTGGAACTACTCATGAACACTGGCTTTGGGCACAAGGCAAAATTTGGCAAAATTCAGTCCTTAGCATTTTTTGATCTAACTATTTCATTTAATACAGTTTTTATGTAAGTAATTTTGAAAATGCTAGTAACCAAATTAAAACTATTTCTGATCTATATCAGCATTCAAATTAATATCTGCTGATATGACTGTTTAAAGAAAAATTAAAAATCCACATGCTCTCACAAGCTGCTTCTACCAAAAACTCCATATGGACAAATAATATTTGGATATTACCAATACACAGACATAAGTTATTGCCAAAATTTTCCCGCAGTTCTTCAAAGAAGTAAGCTCAACAAAATATCTCAAATGGAAATGGGAAAACTCCATTTTTATGCAAAAACAACCAAACTTTTTTTTATTAGCAGGTTTTCCTCAATACATAATTCTATATGTGCCTAATTTTGTATATCCTGAAGTACTACAAAAAAAAAGTACTTGCATTTAATACTTCTACTAAATATGCAACATTTACTATATAAAAGTAAGGGTTTTTTTTAAGGAGAGTGATAAATCACATACCTTTAGAAGGCTCTTTTAGGATATTATCATTCAAACTCTACTTGAAATTATTACATATCAAACAAAGAGACAAGTAAATAGTTTGCATTCTGTCCCAAAAGAATTGGCCAGGAAAAATGGGGTAGGTGGCATGGTTCAAACAAAAGCCAAATAAAACAGCAGAATTAATGAATCCCTGAAAAATGTCAGTTATGACAAAAAGTTCTGGTTGAAACAAGCAATTTATCTGCACGTGCAGATTGTGTAAAAACTGACTCACAGACAAACATGTCCATAATGTGCTTAAAATTAAGAAAAATCATTTTTCTATGCATGTTCTACACCAATAATATTTTGCTGTATTTAATGACCCTGTCTGTGAATTGCAAATTTTTGTGGAGGTTATTTCAGCTACACTTTATAAAAATACTTGCTATGACACTTTTAGTAAGAAAAAGTTATCTGTTCATCCCTCTCTCTTCGAAGTTTCAGTGAACAGACTTTCACTTCATGAATGAACAGTTTGCTGAGATTTAACACAGCTTAACTGCAACCTTCACTTGGAATAATTACATACAGCAATAGAAAAAGGTTTAAAGTGTCCCATTTCATTCATCAACAAGTTACATCCGCTTTATACTAAGTAAATGTACAGATTTTACTAGAACTGGAGCTATACTAATTGACCTAAGTTTGACTTTCTCCTCACCAGTATTTAAAAGTATAGCTTAGAAAGAATTAAAAGGATGTGATCAGTGGCATCTACTTAATTATACAGGTATATATTTGTATATATCCATATCTCTTCTTCACAAGAAGACTTCAAAACATTTCCATTTGTTGATTAATTCCTGTAATAAATTATGACTGGAGGTATTTTTGCTATATTTTGTTTTGATATGCAGTTTCACAAACAATATCTAGATTCCACCATGCAGGTGAATCAAGCATAGCTGAAGCCATCACAATAAAAATCACAAAATATAACATACTGTTCTTCATAATGAAACACCCCTCCATCATAATTAAGTCTGTCTAAAGCTCTTTAAGTCTTTTTTAACATGTGACATGTAAATGAAAGTGGTAATAGGCTTTTAAAGTTTAAACATAAGGGACTGTGCAATAGAACAATATAAAGGAAAAAAAGGGATAAAAATAAATTCTTAGGGAAGAGAAAGTGTATCAAAAGGAAAGGAGGATATCAAAGAGGGAAATTAGCACTGGTAGCACAGACTGACAAAAGGAGATAAGAGAGACCAGTAAAGATAATAAAAAAATTTTCTAAACAGAACGGTTTTGCAGCATAAATTGACTATCTGAAAAATTTTACACCTCAATGCCTTCAACATGCTCCACAGAAAGCAGGCTCAGAGCCAGATTGCCAACATCTCTGCCTGGCAGGCTTCCTAACTCTCTAGGTATGCAGAAAGCTTTCCCTAGAAATTTTGCCCATGGAGCCAGAAAAACAGAGTACCCAGTGTCTGAAACCTAGAGCTTATTGCTGGTGATACACACAAGATGTTATATTCTTTTCTTTTCTAGCTAGAAAGATACAACTTAAGCTTCTTACATGTGAGGGACAGGCTTCTCCTACATTATATATGCTATAATTCTGCACATCCTACTAGCCTTCTGTAAATTAGTTCCAATTTGCATTTATTTTATCCCATCATTTGGACAAAAGTAGAAAGATGTGACTTCTGCAGTACTTTTTTTATAGAAAATGAAATCTTCCTATCTGTAGTAAAAATACTTCACTTAATATATTATAATAAGGCAAGGTCTTTACAGTAATTTAGTATCTTCTGTCACATCAAAGAACATAGCTGAGGCAAAGAACACAAAATATCCTTTCAAACCATATTCCTGTGTGCTTGAAATTTTAACTACTTTTCCCCTTAGGCCAATGGGCCTAAGACACTACCTCTTTTTAGAAGTTTTGTCTTCTTTCCAGGCTGCCATGACCACAGGAACACGATTACAACATCCCAATAACATCCTTCTCTTCTTCATGACTAAACCACAATGATTCTTTGCATTCTTCTGGTGATCAACTACATACATGTCCATTTATCTGACAATGCCAGTTGGACTAGGGTACACTACACTCTACTCTGCACACATGCATCTCATTCCATTTATTATAGTCCATCACATCATCAAGCTTTCCCAGTGTGATATTAATTCCCAAATTTCATTTAGTTTGTTGACTCTATTATTATTTGCCTACTCATTTAACAAAGTAATTAGCTAAATGCTGATGAGATTATGCTCAAGATTGGTCAAAGACACACTGCTTTAATGTTGAAGCCTTATCTTTCAGGACCCTCTGAAGTCACTCTGTTAGTTTATTAAAAGAATAAAGAAATAACATTGGTCACCTGAAGAAAGTCCTTGCTGTGAATGGGGAGTTCTGCTCTTACTAACACATCTCCAAAAGCTCAGCTGGCCTCTGACCCCAGAAAGTGAGTGGTTCCACAAAACTGATCTTTTCATTCTCTTGACTTTCTCATTGTTCTCATGTTCTGGCTGCCTCTTCTCAGAACAGCAGAGCTGGAGCTTTTTAACATCTTTGTGTTATGAAGGACGAATAACTAGGTCACTTCAAAGATGAGTCAATTTTATTAGTCCTTCTTCCTTTCTTTTTTTTTCCCATTTTACTTTTATACCTGGTTTTCGGCTGCTGAAGCTTCTCAGGTGTAGCTTCCTGGGTTGATAATCAGCATTTTAACCATTTCTCTTGCAATTGCTGTGAAGTCACAATCGCTTAAAGCACAGCATAAGCCTTATTCAAATTATTAAATCTGCAATTTCAAGCCTGCTACATATAAATGGTATTATATGGTTATAGAAATCAGTATTTAATATTTTTTCCTGAGATGCGTTCTTATCATTTCAGAGTAATACAGACCATTATGGTATCTCACAGTAAAGGGAAATTTCTGTGACAAGTATGGAACAAGTCAATTACTTGCTCTTAACTTATTTCTCATATTCAACTCAATTAATGTTAGTAAAATAATGTATTGTGAATGACAAAAATGAAATTCACTCAGTGAAAAATTCTGCCAGCAGAAAAGGAATGCATTCTGGTTTTAGATTTAAATATGACTCTATTATCTGAAAGAATAGCCACATGCAGTATTTATTAATAAGTACATCTCAATGGAAGCCTACAAAATAAAATACACTGTACCTATGCATAAAGAAAGAAAAAAAAAAGTAGCATTACTTACTTGATTAAGTATATCTTGTTTCTGTAACACATGCAAGGAAAGAAAGAACATACATACGTTAGTGCAGTGTCATAACACTCAAGCTCTGTTTTTATAACAGAAATATTTTTAGTGAAAGGTTAGTGATTTAGATGAGCAGGTTTAAGACAAGATGGACTATCCCATTTTCTTGCACTAGCACATAAATCAAGAAAATGGTTCTAAGTCAACTTTCTAGTCTTTATTAGACAGTGCAAGCAATTTATTTCTAAACATGCAATGACAGATAAGAAAGATAAATAAATATGTTAGTCTTTCTTCCGTATGTACTTTAAAAAAGCATAGAAAATTGTTATCAAGAAGAGCTGAAAATGAAACTGAATTCAGTTATCAGAACTGAATATTCTAAAATCCAAGCAGGAAGGTCATGGAGATGATCCTCAGTGCCACCACATGGCACATACAGGAGCACCAGGGGACCAGGACATGCCTGCAAGAGTTTCATGAAGTCGGATCCTGCGTGACTCCTTGGGTCCTTGACACCTGAACTCCTTCTATGGCAAGGTCCTGCTTGGTAGATAAGGATATTGTCTACCTGGACTTCTGTAGAATCATTATCATTAAGGTTGGAAAAGACCTCTACGGTCTTTTAGTACAGACTTCAACATTGCATTCTCCTGGAGAAACTGTGTGCTCATGGCTTGGACAGGTGCCCCCTTTGCTGGGTAATAAAGTGGTCAGGTGGCTGGGCCTATGGAGCGGTGGTCAGTGGAGTTATATCCAGTTAGTAGAAAATCAGAAGTGGTGTTTCCCAGGACTCACCAAGTCCTGTATAGTATCTTTATCAATGATCTGGATGAAGGTATGACTTGCACCTTAGTCAGTCTGAATTGATGCCCTGTTGGGCAAGAGCTTTGACTTCCTACTTGAGGGTAGGAAGGCTCTGCATAGGGAACTGGACAGACTGGATCAGTGGGCAAAGGTCAGTGACATGAGGGCTCAACAAGGCCAAGTGCCAGGTCCTGCACTTAGGTCACAGTGAGCCCAGGCAGCTCCTCAGGTTGGCAGAAAATTGTGTGGAAAGCTGCCCAGCAGAAAAGGAGATGGGGATGCTCGTTGACAGCCAGTTGAACATGGGCCAGCAGTGCCCAGGTGGCCAAGAAAGCCAATGGACTCCCCTGTAAACAAAAAATTAAGAGGCACTGAAAAAGGAAGACAACACTAGTACTGCAAGCACACAATGCTGTGTACTTACTGCCCATTTAGATACTTTTATCTTTAGCCCTATCTGCTTTCCTAATTCTTGCCAACCTATTCAGTGCTCCCCTCAAAGATAAATGGAGGAAATTAATTAATATAAATAGATCTCAAATGATGAACAGAGCATTTATCAATTGCAGCTTTCCAAGAGGCTGGGCTTAGACTATCTGTGTGTCTTATACATGTATAAAATTCATTCATAATTACCTCTTTGATATTGACTTAGACAAGAACATGAAAGAGGTTCAGTAGCATTTGTAGAAATTTTACGTACCTTCCTTACAGCAGAGAGCAGAAGATCCCTAAATAAACTCCCTGTAATAGCTAACCTTCTGATAATTATATACACCATTTCCCCTAATCCCAAAATCCACTCATTCAACAAGATATAAAATTATGTAAAAAAAACCCAGATTATTTCAGGTAGCAAGTTTTGAAGACCAATAGCTTTTGTTTTGCTATTTGCATTCCATTAGATCAGCCTGTGATAAAAAACTGCATTGTAGAACCAATGGAGTGGAATAAACTTCTGAGCCCTTTAAATATGTAAGTAAACATATCACTACTGAATTTGCCATATGTCAGTGCCCATGTTTATTGGTAAAAAGCTGGCATCACCTTTTGGTAGAGTAAGACTTAAACCATTTGGAGTGATCATAAGATAAGGATCTAGGAAAGAGAGAGGTAAAATGAAAATATGGTGGTATTCTCTACAAAACAAAACAACAAAACAGAAGTGCTGTCCAGAATATATGGAAACAAATAGCTGCACTAAGATTGATGCCAGCTGGATCAGTTAATTTTTGTCATCTCATTTACAGACAATAATTACTTACACCCAATCCAGAGACTCCTCATCCAACCACATAAAATCAACTTGCAAATCATTCTGTAAAGAGTTTATCCATACAGCAGGCTGAATGCATGCCAAAAATACAGACACACCTGGGCAAAGGCAGTTTGCTTGTCAGAATAGAATATTCACTCAGTGTCAGAGGAAATTTCAGCCACTTTGCTTCCAGCTCAGCAGCTTACAGCATGAACCTTGAGCTAACAAATTTTACTAGATCCAAAGTAGCTTTGTTGCTACCTATGTTTTCTTTATGTTGCACTTCCTGAAGTCTAAGTTCTAAGTAGCAAAGTACAAAAGCTGTCAGGGTTAGCCTTGGTCCAGTATTAACCCAGGAGCAGTGAATAGCTGGATTCCTGCTGAAGACATTGAAGTCATCACAGACATCACATCATTCTGTCTTGAATTCCTCCTTCCCCTACCCTCCTCCTGTCCTGCTCCCTGCCCTGGGTACTCTGCTGCTCTGGATGTTTCAACACAAAGGTAGAATTCTGCAAATGAACAGCTGTGAAATGAAGAACAGGGAGACACCATGCAGAGTCCCAGACTCGTCTCAAGACCAACTGTGCTTATTAATTCCAGCTTTGCACAGAATTTGCCAATTCACCTGGCTTCAGTCAGAGCAGTTTTCCTGGGTACCCATCTTGCCATGACTCAACTTCCATGTAGCCCCAAACCGGAAGAATGACTTTGTTAAAAAAGACTAATCACACCACTTTAGGCAATCACGTTTAAATACAAGAGACCATTTGAAAATATGTTACTTATATGGCAACATATTACTTAAATATGCATAAAATGCACAGTTAGTTTTTACTTTAATAGGGTACACTTCACAAAACTGAACATGTTGTATGATGACTGAAAATATGGGAAGAATTAGAAGAGAAAACGTATAATAGATTAGGACAATTTATCAGTTCACATTTTTTCTAAAAAGTAAAACAAAACAAAAAGTATGTCTATATTCTAACAAAAAGCTGGTAAGGGAGGTCCTACAACCTGTGAATGATGACAGCACTCCCATCTGTTTATATTCTATGAATGTACTTAACTAGAAGTCTAGGTAAGTACATAAGATGATCTTTTACAGGATCAACTCACACTATTTCATTGAATTATTAATTTTTTCCTCAGAAACTGACTAAAATGACTAGCATTATGCCTGTCCAAATTCAAAGCATCAAGTGATTTTTCAATACTAATACACTATTACTCATTAGTTGACAAGAATTATATTATTGCTAATATGTTCTCAATAATTTTTTGCATTTTACATCCTGAAATGTAAGATCAAGTAATTTTCATAATGATTAGTGCACGTTTCTCTCCTGAATTTCACATAATGTGAGCACAGTCAGAAATATTACTATTAGAAACATTACTGAAAGAAGGGTTTTATTTAGCTACGTTCTGAATCACACCATTAGGATGTGCTAAGCAAATGCAAATTTCAATTGAGGATAAGAAAAGCAAACAATCTGGCTTTTTCTTCCAGCCAAATCAGAATACTTTGTCTAGTGGTGAATCTGTAGTGACAATGTGCATACATGGCTTTTTTTCAGCTGAATTATTTGTTTCATAACATCAGAAAATCCCACTACCAGAAACAACACAACTGAAATTAAACAGAAATTAAAAAGAAATCTTAATCCACTTTTACAACTTTTGAAATTATGCTTAACATTTCCAATCTTTAGAGACTCGAAAACCATATTAATCTTATCATAAGGGTTGTGGAGGTGTTTTGGGTGCTTTGTTTTTATTTTGGGGGGTGGGAGGGAAAGGAGAAGGGGACCAGTGAGCTGATTTTGGCTGGATAGAGTTCATCTCCTTCGCAGTAGCTTGCATAGAGCTATGTTTTGGATTTGTGCTGAAAACAATGTTGATAACAGAGGCATATTTTAGTTACTGACACAGAGTCAAGGCCTTTTCTCACCAGCCCACAAGCGAGGCAGCTGAAGATATAAGAATTTGGGAAGGGGCACAGTTGGGATAACTGACTATAGGGATATTCCAAATCATATGGCATCCTGCTTTTTTTCTTACCAAACACTTTCAAATACCCCAAAAACCTGATTTATAAATAATCTTCTATTTCAAATGTTTAGAATGGCTACAGAATTTTCAAATTGTCCACAACATTTCTGATCATTAAGAAACAAGAAAAATTACCCCTTCGGGATTATACTTTGCTAACACACCACTGCCATGGAATTCTTCTAAGACATCCTTAATTTTCTTGGTGGAATCTGGATAAAAAATGAAGAGAAAGAAATTGAAAATACAGAACACTGATTTACATAATATGAACTGTAATTAAAAAAAGCAACAATCAAAACTGCTAATAGCTTTTCAAAATGCACATTAGTAATTTTCTGTAGCTGTATGAGGGCTGTGGGCACAAAGAAAATGAGAACATACTTTACCTTCTTAACAAGTACTGTAAAAACCAGCAAGCAAACACAAAATGCTCAGAAACAAATACTCTTTGATCGATCGTTAACTATTAAATAGCATATTTCTGAAGGAGTTTTTTTAAGATTATTTCAAATCACTTTTCTTGTCCTTGAGTCAACCACAAAACATGACCATTTCCACCAGCACTACAAAATCTCCTTTGGCAGAGCTGCCAGTGGATAAAGGAGCTGGACAGTATCAAGATAAACGGGAACCTTCCAGAAAAAAAAAACTCTTCAGTGGTCACATCACAGAAAACAAATGCTGCTCTCAAAACCTCAATTTTTGCAGGTACTCTCACGTATTCTAGAAACTATCCTCCCCAGTAACTTTTGTCTAACAGAATTGTTCAAATACCTGCAGTTCAGAATCACAGATATAATTTTGCCAATTTAACTATGTGCAGAATAACAAAGCAATTATTCCAGTCAGTTGCCATTAACTTGAACTCAGATTCACTTAGAACTCACCATGCACATAACCACTTTCTCTACATTAAATATCTCAGCAATACAAGAAAAATAACTGTAATTCATTTGTTTCTTTAAAATGCAGTAGTTGAGTGCACAATGGTCAAATGTATATAATGGCCACACCACCATAAACTAGTAATGAGGACCACTGCAGTGAATAAGAGAATGAACTTTGCATCTGTAATTTTATTTCTACAACAAAACCTGGAAGGAAAGTAGAGAAGCAGAGTGAAGGAAGAACAGGCCTCTCTCTAGAGCAATTATTTTGGCACTTAATATTATAAACATTAGGACCTAATATGGCTTTTATTAATTAATCAACAAAATACGGCATTATTATAGTTCTTAAGACTTTAGAGTAATCCAGAATCTTAAACCTGACTCTAAAACGTGAAGTTAGCAAACTATGCATGACCTGAAAGGAGAATACACAGCAGCCAAGGATTTGAACAATAGTTATGTAACAGTTCTGTAACTAGTTCATGGCAGCTATAAACAGGCTACAACACTAAAATTCAGTTTTAAGAGGTATTGGAGGAGGTGTTCCCTCCCACTTTCAGACACAGTTTACATAGTAATAAGAATAGCTTTCCCCAGCATTTTTCATTTAACAAATTTTCTTAAATAAAAATACCTAAGACTATGTGTGGCCTCAATAAAATTGCTTATTTTCACCAATTGGATGTATTTCAATGTTACTGTCAACTATAAGCAACGGAGTTTAGCAGGTCTAATGGGCAGTCAATGCAAAATTTATTAATAAATCATATAGATAAAATAATCTCTAATCTTATTGCTGTATCATTTGAATTACACCAAAAACTCACAAAAACACTAAAAAGAATAAATAAATAAATATAAATTTTAACAACAAATTTTACTATCAGCTGTAATTAGAATCTGGTCAGTTAGATACTAACTGACCAGGGCAAGCGCACAAATTGATGACTGACAAAAAAATTATTTTTATTTGGTTTCTATTATTCTAATATGTTTGCCAGTATTCATATACATGGTTGTATATAAAAATCATTGCATCTTATGATAATGATGTCAATAACTACAAAATCAGCAGTATGAGATGAGCAGATATATGACAGAGGTGATTGAGCCTCATCCTAAAAAAGGATTTTTCTAAACTTTGGAGGAGAGTTTAAACATACATCAAATAGAAAGACAGCAAGGTCTCCTCACATATCTTTTATTATCCAATTTAAAAATAAATAAATGTAATAGAAATGGACTGCTTTCTAGAGGTTTTAAAACAATGTCTTGAGGTTTTCTTTCAGCAATGACTATGGTTGCATCTCACATTTTGCTAGATAGTCTATTCATCTTTAAATCAGTATTATGCCTATGTAACTGTTATTAAAAGCAAAACTTGTTATGTTAGTTATTAAAATTAAATTAAATCCTTGCTTTCCATTTTTTTCACACTTTTCTTAGTCAAGTATCAAGATAGAAAATATGCTCTGTTGCAACAACAATATAAACATTCACCTTTTTCATTCATGAGTTTAAAACAGTCACATCAAAAAAACATCACCTTCATGTTTGAAGTTACGGTCAAGAAAATAAAAGTCTGCAGATATAAATTCTGCTTTAGCTGTCCAGCAAAACTTTTTAAAATATTTCCACATTCAGGTCGGGAGCTGTAATTATTTTGAGTACTACAGCCAAGGCAGAATCATTTTTTACAATCTTTTGTTCACAGCCATTCAATCATTTTTTTCAGTTCATATGACAGTATCCAAGCTAGAATAGAGATCTTTCAAAATGTTCAAAATTATATCGATATTTTAAGAAGAATTCCAACACACCATCTTCTGCCTGCATACTCCTTAACAGTACTGACAACCCTCAGAAAAAAATTAATTCTTCTTCCTCAGCCTCAAGTAGGCAAACTAATATTGGGAACATGTTCCAGCTTTAATAAGTTGTCCTAAAGGGATATGAAGAACATTTTCTACTCTTTTTCAGGAATCACATTAAAAAAACCAAAAAGCCACCAAAAAAACTGTCCTAGAAAGCTGTATGGAATAGAAACTTTAATAGAATGTTATCAACTCTACTTAAAAAAGAGTCACGTACATGTTTTTTGTCAAAAAATAAACAAAAAAAAAATTCAGAAAATATATACAGAAGTAAGTAGAATTTTTTTCCAAAGACTTTTTTTTTTTTATTTTCCAAAGACTGCTTTCTAAAAATAGCAAATAAATAGGAGGTAAAAGCAATGGAATGGATTTCTTTACAGTTCTGTCTGATCTAAATCGTCTGAATAGTCACTGTAAAATGCTGGTGTAAACACAAGCATCAACTGAACCTGTATATTCTCTGTTTCCTCAATGTTCCAAGATGTTCTGCAGGCCTTAGCATCTTAGCACTTCAGAGCAATTTCAGAAAATTCATAAGTACGACTCATGTTAAAACACAAATATGGTTTTAAACTCTCTTTGAATACTCATAGCTGTTTTTAAAATCAAGGACAAATTCCTTCTTTGTCTAACTCTCTGAATTCCAAGCTCTCCTCAAGAGGGATAGTTTTAAAATATGTGTGTATATATAGTATGTAGCCTGTCATGATAGTGCTTAAATCCCATGTTATCTGCGAAGTTATAGCTGGCACAGTACAAATTTAATGTAGCTTGAAATATGTTTATTTCATGAGATCTTTTTCTTTGCTTTTACAATTTTGTTATTTTTATTACCCACTAGGGCAATGCTTTGGTTATTCAGTCAAAACACAGAAGACCTTCAATTCTGTCCCCTGCCTGAATTGATTTCAACTCTTATTGTTCAACCCATCCTCTGTTGCAATTTGCATTTAGTCAAGTGGGTGGAAGGAGAAAAAAGGAGAAAATCCTGTGGCCCAGGATTCAGAGTCTGCCTTGGATTAGGTGAGATGTCATTTCCTACCTCACACCCCAGTGAGTTTGGGGCAGAATAAAGAGGCAAGACATGGTGTGGTAGACTGCTAACTGAAAAGCTGTTACAAGTACTTGGGAGAAAAGTGGCTGCATTCTACACCATGTTGCAGAAATTCTGTTTTCAATTAAGGTTCCAAAACTATAAAGATGTGACTAGGGAAAAAGTTGTATTGTTTTAGAATAAAGGCAAAATAATTAAAATAATGACATTAGAAATATGAAACCTGCATACATAAAAGCAAAAGTATCAAAGTGTCTGATTTTTTTCTTAACTATCTTTCAGCCCTGACAAAGATACTTTTTATAACTGAAGACAAATTTACATACTAAATTCAAAACCGTTTGAGGTTTAGCCCACATTAAAAATTATTATTCAGTTTTTGAAGTGACTCAACTTCAAATGAAGAAAATTGAGCACTCAGTTGAGACTGGAATTTTGTGTTCCTTTTCTCCTACAATCAGAAAACAAAAAACAGAAGGAAAACTTGCCCAGATCACACACTTTTTCTATATTTTCTCCTCATTCTCACAGAAAAATTCTTCAAATAATTTTTCCTTAAGAAAACTTGTAAGACAACTTATGTAAAACTCACATGCTATGTACAGAAATATTTTTCAATTTAAAAGGAAATAAACATTAGAAAAAAATCATTCTGAGTTATAATTCTCAACAGAAAGCCATAACAACTTGCACATTTATTGGGCCATAACTAATTTTAACACCTACAATAACATGTAGAGTAATAGCCACTTTCTATCTCATAAATGCCTTTTGTAAACTTTATACAATATGAAACACGTCACAGGCATACAAAATATAAAAGCTTCACAGAGGTTTTCTATACCTCTTATTATGAATTAGAAAAGCAAAAGGCCTAACCATAGATATAAAATTTTCTGCATGTAAACAAAGCCTAGCTCAAACTGAAAACTCTTCTTGACAGATAAACTGAAGAGCAGCACTGAGAGAAATACAGGAATCAATCAGCATTACCATTTTTACACAAGGTTCTCATTCTATGGACTTTTGTGGATGCAGCAACACAGTACTGTGTGTGTATCTAAATTTATATGCACAACTTTTATTTCTTTTTGCCTAGTTCATTTTATACAGAGAACTGGACAATGTTTTTACTCGAGCTATAACTCTGCGAAAGCTTTACTGGTCTAGAAATTCCAGTATATTAAAACACCCAAGCATGCCAACAAATCTGTATGCAGCACTATCGAGTAAGAACTGTTCACCTTTTTACAAAAAGGTTGTTTCAGTAAGGACATGGCTCATCAAGCATTACTCAGGGCTGCAGCATGTCTGTGTTGGTAAGAGATGCCCGATGGTTGTTACTGAGCTCACAGAAGGATGTGGCTTACATGTCCCCTGATGCCCACATGTATGGACATATAAGTATTCGGCTCACTGCCGAAGCTTTCCATATAGGTCACACCTCATAAGTGGTCTTTTGATGCAAATTTCACAAAGGAAACAAACATTTAAAACCTTTAATAGGATAAACACTTGATTTTGACTTTCTTTTAATGAGAATTTAAAACCTATTGGAGCCTCGCAAAGAGTGGCTAAGAAGAGAAGGCAATCACTGTCCACTGGTCTCTCCAAGTTCCACTTGGAACTCTCCAAACCTGCTTCTACCTATGGTTTGGGTTACATTTCATAATGAGAAGAATGGAACTCCACTCTCCAAACTACATTTTCATTGAATTCTATGACAATTAGGAAAAACTATTATTAGAAAATCACTCAGAATTGGATGATGCTGCCTAAATAAATACAATGGCAAGTGACTTCTGCAAAAAGGAATGGAAGAGGTAGAATAAGAGAGAGGTAGGTAGCTCCTGCTGCAGAGGAAAACCTCCTCCTGACACCCAAAGCAGGAGGTGCCTCTTCCACCCATCCTCCATGCTTGTTTTTTTTTGAGGTTTTCTTTCAGCAATGACTATGGTTGCAACACAAAGAGCAAGACAGATTCGTTTTACCCTATTTGCTATGAACAAAATTATACTTAGACAAGGACTTTGTGAAAAAAAACAATACTGACAGCATGTGCCAACACATCTTTAGTCCACATTAATAAAAAATGTCCACCAAATCCCTCTTTCCTAAGCAGATGTTCAAGTGAAAAGTATACGGCAAACAACAGGGAGTTGGGAAGGCTTAATTTTAGTCTGCTAGTGGGATGAGCTTTGAAAGGAAGAAATAAGTAAATGATAAAAACAGACTCCAGAACTTGAGCAGAACGGCACCCAAGTCCTGAGTGTACTTAAAAACTCTTAAATAAGAAAATGAATGCATTAGATTTTTATATTTAAAAATTACGCCAGATAACTTTCTCAGTGTCCTTTGGACTCCTTTATTTCCTGACATTCTGAAAATTATGTCTTCAACAGTCTGAAAGCTCCTCAGAGTGCACCTCTGAGAGGAAGGCTCATGATATCAGGCTGCTATGAGTATTTGGGTTCTGTGGGACCAGGACCCAAAGGTTGTGATCACCAAGGTCTGTCTCATCACCACAGCTGGCATTGGGCAGCCCCAGAGCAAAGCACAGGGCATCTCCCTGGGGTCAGGGCAAGTAAGAGGCTGTCAGTCTGTTAAAAAATACCTTGCACTGAGACCAGGAAGGAGAAGTCGTCTTGGGAGCTTCTCTAGTTCTCAGATCCCATTATCACAACTGTGTTTGAAAACTTCTACAAACCTTTTCTCATTTCTCTGTTCTCATTTCCTTTGTATTTTTTGATGGTCATATCACCTGATAGAAGCTCCCAGATCAAAAGTTTTCCAGTTAGAATGATGATGAAACAGCTGTCTATTAAATTAAGGAAGGAAGGCTGTTTACAACGTATTTCACTCCAAACACTAAATCTAAGCACTAACTAGTAGTGAACAGTCAAATCAGCTTGGTTAGAAACTTAGCAGGTATTTCTGATTTTAAGTGGGAACAGGGAAATAGCATTGTAAATTTGAGGACATTTCTACAGGTTTTGAAATATACATTTTAAAAAACATGTCAAATAAGTCAAAAAAATAAGTAAAAAAAATGACTTATTTCTGTTTTCCCCAAAATGCCACACTACAAATCCTGTGTTCACAAGAATAAGGATATAGAGATGCTAGAGTGTGTCCAGAGAAAGGCAATGGAGCTGGGGAAGGGTCTGCCACAAGTCCTACCTTCAAGGAGCATCTCAGGGTACTAGGGTTGTTCAGCCCGGAGGAAAGAAGGCTCAGGGGAGACCTTACCATTCTTTACCAACCCCTGAAAGGAGGCTGTAGCCAGATGAGGGCTGGGGTCTTCTCCTACGCAACCAGCAAAAGAACAAGGGGAAACAGCCTCAAGTTGCACCAGGAGAGGCTGAGTTTTCTAGAAGGAAAATCTGTGGTGAAGCATTGTAACAGGCTCTTCAGGGAAGTGGAGGAGTGACCATCCCTTCAAGCATCCAAAAAAAGTGACATGGTCACTTCATTGTTTTGTCATGGTATGTTTTAATGGGCATGGTGGCATTCAGTCAAAGTTGATGATCTTGGAGGTCTTTTCCAACCTTATTGATTCTGTGATTCTCTGAATTTTTATATTGGTATACTTTGAAGTCATAACCTATTTAACCTAAACTTCAATTATGGTTTCAAAAATTATTGAATGAGATATATTGTAAGACAAAATTTCAAAGCTACATCTGGTTCTTCCATTCTTCCTTACATCAGTTCTTGAAATTATTTTCGTCCATCTCTTGAGCACAAACTTTTTCCCCATTTTGCTTTATCATGTTTCTTGTTTCCAAAGTATCAAGTTCATTTTACCCTTCCTCTTACAAAGTTTTAAATGATTATACACTGATGATTCTTGACATCACAAAATCATGATTCTCTATTATAATTTCTCTTGGGAGCAAAGCCTTTAAAATCAAATACATACCTAGGCCATAAAACTCAGAGAATCAGCAACACAAGTACACATGAATCTGGATCTTGTACTACAAATGATGAGGGCTCCTGAATTTGCTGTGAATATATACCAGTATCAACTGGATTGCCCTTTTTCTGTCCTACATACTATTCCTAAGCTTTTGTTCGTAGTGATCTCACGCTTGGTGCAGTGAGGAAGAGCAGTTAAAAAAGAGATCACTAGAGCCTGTTCTCCCTAGGGCTCAGCGAAACAAGCCTTGACAATGCTATCAAAAGCTTTTCAACATTTAGTGGCAATCAAAGCTATCAGAAAATCTATCAAGCAGCGCAGTACTGCCACTGCTATGTGGGCATGTACAAAATTCTCTATTGCCTTTTACATGTGGAGACTTCATATGATCCAGATATATAGACCCTGTATACACACATATAATGTTGCCAAGCCCTTGCATTTTAGTTTATATATAAATAAACACATAGACATAATATACCATGCACAGTCTGGTGAATTCAGATGAGTTTTTGCAACCAGTAAGATACTACCTGATCTAATCTATCAAATCTCTATAAAAATTCACCATAAGGTGACCATATACAATCTGGGAAAATGACACAGAACATGTCTCCTTTACATTCCACACATCTTTGGATAGCATAAGCCTCCTGAGGCAAGTATTTCATATTTTTTTTAACTGTGCTCCAGTTTACATAATAAGGAAATGCCTGAAGGTTCATGACTCAATAATCCTGACCAAAATATATATTTTTAAAAAAAATCATTATTGCTTATATAAGGTTTGTCTAATTTCTATTTCCTTTGTAGAATATTTTTATGTTGTGTGTGTTGAAAGTGTTGACACCGCAACAACAGTTCTCATTTATCACCATTTTGGCTAGCAATCTTGCTACATATATATTTTGGAATCAATCTTTGAGTACTTATAGTATTAGACGTGTTGAGCCTGTGGAAACAATATTATAGAAAGTTTAAAGTTAATCACTGAAAAAGTAACAGCTTTGTTGTCCACAGGAATGGGCTGCCAGCAGACATCTGCCTACAAGTCACAGCCTCCCGACCATTGCTTAATTACAATGGCATGGTATGATGCAGAGATTGTTTCCACTGTGGTATTTACGCATTCAGCTACTTTATAAGGCTACTGAAAAAGTTTACTGCTAAATAGATAGAATTAAAATATAAAAGTCAAAGAAAATATGTTACAGACTGATGAGTAAAAAAAAAAAGTCATTTCCAGTTGAAGACCTAACTTCTGGGATAATATTGTTCTCCTAATTGCTGTAACTTGAAATTTAATGAAATAAACAACTGGTAAAAGACTACAACTGTATCTTAAGTGTATGCTAGGAAGTTTCTTGAGATTTCCTATTTTCATTACTACAGCAAACCAACTCAGTATTTATATTATATTTTCATACATTAAATATTAATATATGCTCATTTATCTTAACAATCATTTTAAATCTATCCAGGGAAATCTGCTTTATGGTCATTGCTCCGAGAAATAAATGTTTCAAGTACGACCTCCATAAATCTTGTAGATATGGACTTTCAAATTTTAAAAAATCCTGTTTCCATCTAAACCAGCTGTTTTCAAATTTGGTATAGTTATACAGCATTTTTAGTGCATTGCTACATAATTTTATTTTTTTTTCATCATTAAATATATTCTTCAGATAGAGAGATTACTGCTTTATCTCACTAATTTATTATGTGTCTTTATGGATAATATGGACCATAACAGATAATACTTGAGATACAGAGTGTACAGAAAAGAGGTATCATGCAAAAACATCAAGGAAAGGAAAGCCCTTAAGATCAGTTCACACTCCTGGAGATCTGTTTTTTATTGATCCTTGCTTGATGCATCTCAAATCCTTTCCCTTTCTCTACAAAAACATTAAACCTGAATTTTGTATCTGCTTTAGTACAAAGAGATTTCATCTTCTGCCTTTCCAATTTAATATGAAAGCTGGAACGGGGTAATTCTTTGTCATTTCAGGATTTTAAGGAGACAGCAAGCAAGAATAAACCTTGTAACATAGTACATTGACAAAGGCAGCATTACACCCTACTACCAGGAATATCTGTGACTTTATCAAATGACATTTTCTGTCAGAGTATCAGGGAGAGACACTCTAAGGAAGACTGCATTTTCACAGAAATTTACTTGGCAAGGTAATAACATTATTCAGATAAATAGCTCCCATGAGAAAGCTTATAGAGATCGCTAATCATCCTAAACAATATCTTCTTGACTATTTAATTTAAGCAGTTTAATACACTTGGGTTACTTGTCCTCCACAGGCTTAGAAGCCAAAGCCCATTTGCTCTCTTAAGCTTGCTTTCTTATTCTCTTATCACTTCCTACAATTCCCTATTCACCTAATAAAACAAGCGAACAAGAACACATAAATTCTCAGCCATCATTGTTCAAGTATTCAGAAATAGCTTCAATCCTAAAATTATCCTATAATCTGTTTTCTATGGTTTTATCCCATCAATCTGCTCTTCATTTTTATTTTCTCACACTTACTTCATTTTTCTCCGAGCTTATTCCCCAGGATAGATGGCTGCTCTTTTGTGTGCTAACGCCAATTATGAGTTTTTGTGTGACACATCCAGTAATACACAGATTTCTATGTTTTAAAACTAATGTCCCATTCTATAGCTTATTCCCTGGCCTTTGAAAGATTCACTTCGCTTGACTTCAGGGAAATACAAAATTGATTGTTTTCAGTAAATCTAAGTCATAGGTAATCTGAAGACAGGGAAAGGGAAAGAAATGACAAGTACTACAGATCTAGACTGATTTTTGCCTTCAAACAATAATGATGAACTGTTGGATAAATATCCTGTGTGAATATGTAGGTAACTCTGCCTTGGCAGGGGGATTGGACTAGGCAATCTTCAGATGTTCCTTCCAACCTTAACTATTCTGTGATTGTTTGAATGAGCTAAGATGTAATTACGAAAGCATGGTGTGAAAAGGATGGAAGCCAAGTGACTCCTACTTATTACAAAAGTTTAGTCACTAAGTGTACATGACAGATATATGTGATGACATCATGAAATAAATCTACATCAAATAAACTGTGAAAAATGTATCTTATGCTATAAAAGCATATCATTTAACAGAAAGATGGGTAAAATAGAGATCTATGAAATCCGAACTCATACTGGGTGACAGTACTTCTTGGCCACAAGAATGCCAAGAACTGTGACAAATAAGATAAAGGACTAAACAACAACAAATCTTTCAGAATTAAGTTGCATTAGCTTGGGGTTCATTCCTAATATTTCCAAAACACTAACACTCACAAGGGTTTTTTATATCCATCAAGTAGCAATCTATGGATTTCTTTGGATATTAAACTAATAGTTTGGAACAGGAGAGGAACCAGTCCCTGTATAAAAAATACAGTATATTTTCTGAGGTATAAGAAGTAGCTAAATTAAGCCAGTTCTTTTGAAGTGGTGTAAGACAGATTTACAATTTGACTGCAATGTCAGCATACCCTGAGTTTGTTTTATGTATGTTTACTTGTATCATCCAACTTAGTATCCTCCTCCTCCTCCTCTATAGAAACTTGTAGCCCAATGAAAGGTCTATTATAAAATGACATGATACATATAGAAACATTTCAAAGAGCATAGATTGTATCAATTTATTCCATTTATTCCATGGCCTCCTTAGAGGCCAGCACCCACTATGGACAGCTTGTTTTAAGTACCATAATGATCAAATCACTAAATTTTATAAAGTAATTTTGCCCTTTACCTATCATTATAGTCACAACATCTCTTAGCAATTTCTGGAAAGTTTACAACAAATTTCCTCAACAAACTCTGTTTCCAAATAACAAATGTGTTGTTCCCCATCTTTGAGTGGGTCCTTCCTTAAATAATTCCTGCCATAAATCCTGACAACAATGAGTAACTTTTGCAACAAATAACATCTGCCTTGTCAATCCATAATTTTATTCCAAATTTTAGGGGGGAAAAAAATAGAAATAAGATAAATCAATTCAGTAAAGTATCTTTTCTGTCACCTATGGTTCAAACTACAGAGATACACTGCTAAACTAAGCTCAATGTATATTTAGAAGAAAAGGATAAATGTCTATTTATTGTAAGCTTAACATGACCTTAACATATATGTATTAAATGTTTTATGAATGTGTAGCCCTAAAATACAGATATTGTAACAACATTAAATTATCTAACCTAGTAGCAAAACACCAGTAACATGACACTGGTATTCATCAACTTAATGTTGCCATGGACAAAAGACAGCATAATAGCAATGAGCTATCAACATTCCCAGGACCCAGAATTCAAATTTATTTCCTAATCCATCCAGTTCTACCTCAGTATGATCACACTGGACATGCTTGTTTATTTAATTTTATATAGTTCAGTTAGGCAGATTAACAACGATACTCTCCAGAGCATGTAAGATACAGATAATTACACCAACAGTAAGCAGAAAAGATATGAGAAGAAGGATAAGGAGGCAATAATGAAAAAGGATAAAAGGAACAAGAGAAAACAATAAAAAATAGGGAGAAGACAGGAAAAGGCAGATAAACATTCAAAAATAGCAAAAGAGAAGAAGGAAGAAAAGTTCAATCTTCTGATCTTCCCTTATTTCACATCTCTCTTCTGTTCCTTCACACTTTTTTCAAAATAATTGTAACTAATGTATCTTAAACAGAAAAATCTAAAAGTAAGATCTCACAATTTTCTGAGTTTCCAGAGACTTTAAATTTCCCATGATATAAAAGGACTTCCATTTCAGAATAAATATATTCCATCCAATACTCTTTACATGAGGAGAAAAGCCCTAAAACACCAAAGTTAATATTAGAACATTCAGAAATAGGAAATTACAGCCATAAACAGACCCTAACTTTTCCCAAACATTTGTATTCATCATTAACTTGCAGCTGAGCATTCTGAATGTTCCATAAGCCTGATAATTAAAAGTATTTAAAGTAGTAATACATTAATGAAATAGTTTGTGAAATAATTCACACCTGAAAACCTGGGGAACAGATTAGGTGTGAGTGAGCTACATTCAAATGCCATAGGAGTTACATTTCAGGTAGATGGAAGAGGAAACCATCGGTGAACTTTCTGACTCACCTGCTTGTGGAGATCAGGCTTAACAGACATAGCTTGTTTTGGGTGAGGAAAATGAGAAAAAGGAAAGTTGGTTGATACAGTGATACCTCTGAGAATGCAAAGGAAAACAAAACTTGATTTCAGAACTTTGTCAAAGGATGGAACAGGAAACAATTTAGATTTTTCCTTTGCTTCTGAAGATAGGCTTTCCTTTTCCTCTTTTATGTTCTGTTCCAGAATAAAACTAAGGAAAGTATTTTAAAAATCATGTTGTAAGAAGACTGTTCTAGAACATGTTAACCCAAGGAATCTCCTCTTGTTAAAGAGACTTTGGAAGACTGGAAGACTGGAGCTTGCCAGGCATGCAGCAGGTGCAATAAACAGTAGATAAGAACTTACAAAAACTTTTAAGACATTTCACCCTAAGGAAAGATAAACTCTAACGCCCATAGAGAGTATGGCAGCTTTTCTTAAGCAATGGTATCATACTTTATTAGAGCCTATTATATGTTTTAAACACCACTGTATAGACAAACACAAAACAGCTGTAAAACCAGAATTCACTGAATGCTCTTTAGCAGGTAACAGGCTTCCCTAACAAACACAATTAACAGTTAATATAGGAGATGTAATTTTTACTTAGTGTCTATGGATGATCCAAGCTGGCCTCTTCCACTCCCTCTGCAGCCCCATATTTTCTTCATTCTCTTACAAAGTAGATTTTCTTACAAGGTGATTTTTTAATCTTGGATGTGATATGTAACTATATAAGAAAACTGTCACTACATTTATGATCAAGATTCTCACAGCGTAGAGACTTGGTTTTGTTCTAATGATTTCCAAACAGTGTGTACCATCAGTGAAATAAAGCTTATCTCAGACTGTGCACTAAAAAAAAATCTCAGAAAATAAATGGCTTATTAAGTTTCAATATGTATGAGATCATGGCTTCAAGATAAGTTATGAAATAAAGACCCAGTCTTCTGAAAGTAGTGACACACAATCCTCTGCACCATTAAGAAACATGCCAGACCCTTGTCAGAATATTTCAATTTTAGTGTCACTCACAAATAGCGAAGAAGAGGTTATACTCAGAGAAGTCATCTAAAATAATCTATGATTTATCCTCCCCTTTCTGTGTCTCTTAACAAGTTCCAAATCTGAAAAAAAAATCCCAACACCCAAGACACAGACATGAATACAAATAAAATGGCTATCATAAGAATAACTTGTTTTAGACAAAGAGTAAATATTGTTGAAGTTGTCTTCAGAAATCTGGTTGCCCGTACCAAAATTCCAAGAGAACACAGAAATCTCTCCATATGTATTAAATGTTACATTTAACATAAAGCTGTGCAAACTATCTGCTTTTTTCCCATCAAAATGATAAATTTTTAGTTGAAATTTCCTTTGTTGAAAAGAATAACAAATGCTTTAGTAGATAAAATATTCCAATAAACCTGATATTAACAGTCACAGAATCCAAGAATGGCCTGTTTTGGAAAGGACCTTAAAGATACTCCAGTTACCCCCCTGCTGTGGGTAAGGGGCACCACCTTTAACTAGATCAGATTGCTCAGAGCTCCATCCAACATGGTCTCGATCACTTTCTGGGATTGGGCACCCACAACTTCTCTAGGTAACTTGTTCCAGTGCCTCACCAGCCCCATAACAAATAATTTCATTCTAATATCTAATTCTAAACTCTTTGAATTTGATGCCATTCCCCCTTGTCCTGTCACTACACACTCTTGCAAAAAGTCTCTCTTCAACTTTGTGTAGGCTCCCTTCAGGCACTGGAACACTGTGATTAGGTCACTCCAAACCTTTTCCAGGAACAAACCAAATTCCCTCAGCCTTTCCTCAAAGTAGAGGTGATCCATCCCTCTAAACAACTTGGTGGCTCCTCCTTTAGACTCCTTCCAGCAGGTCAATGTTCTTCCTGTGCTGGGGACCCCAGAGCTGGATACAGCACTGTAGATGGGGTCCCACAAGAGGAGCAGCATCACCGCCCTTAACCTGCTGGTCATGCTTTTGATGCAGCCCAGGACATATTCTTTGACAACTACATTTAACTTTCCTTCATTTTTTTTTTTTTTTCCCAAATAAAACACTGAAATTTTCAATTCTGTAAGCATCCAAATGATTCAAAAGGAACACCGCAGTGTTTTGTTTCAAAAAAATGTGTTGTTCTGTGTGCCTACAAATGGCACTATTATATAAAGAGACTCTGATTAGCTTGAATCAGGCAATGGAGGAATTCTAGAGCTCCTGAAATAAACTGAAAATAGACTCCAGCTGTGCTGCTGCACCACTTTACTGCTCATTTCTAGTTTAGGAATCTTTACACTACACTGCAAAGTACAACACAAAGCATGTTGCTTCTCTGGGAAACTCCCACACATAACAGGCTTTTATTCTTGTCAGATGGTCCAAGTCAGTGTCCCCAGCACAGGAGCACACACAGAGCCCCTTCCAGCTCTACACAGGTCCTCAGTTCCACCCAAGAGCACTCATTCCCTTGCCAAACAGCATTTTAAGGATGGCCTTGAGCAGAAGCTGAGAGCTGCTTGTGTGGCACTGGATGTGGCACTGCTTCAAGAGTGTCCAGAAGGAAGGACATGAACCCTGTGAGGAAAGGGGGTGGGAATGGGGACACCCATCCAAAAAAGGGCAGGAGGCCAGCTGCTGACTGCTGCTGAGAGGCTGAGGAAGGAGGAACACAGCCTGCAGGCTACCAGAGCTTCCCAAAAGCTCAGCAAAGCAAGGGGGTGCCTGTGCTGCACTCAGAAAATACACCATGTTCCTGCTATCAGAATTAAAGTCATTCCTTGGAAACTTTCAGTCACTAAGACAACAATATGTATCATACGGAGCTAATTGTAGCCATTTAAAAGCTGGAAAATCAGAAGGAAGGCTTCTCATTCAGCCTGCTGTGTGTCCTGTAAAGGCATTGAGCACTTTACAAAGATCAGGAACTGACTTCTGTCCAATTTTAAAGGGAACAGCCAGAATTCAAGCTTTTTAAAAGCCTGCATACAATTTGGCAGATAAACTGAATACAGAAAAACAACCAAAAAATAATAATTAAAAAAATAAAAAACCCCTATATTTAATTTTAACATCCCAACCTTTCTGAAAAACCAATGGAATTCTTCCACTGAAGAAATACTGCATACTTCTTTATTCTCAACTTGCTTTCTTCCTGGTTCTGTAGCTTCTGTCTTTATTTCAACCCTCATATAAACCCTTGATTATTTCATGCATACTACCTTGCTTACCATTAAGATTTCTTTCCTTTTTATTTTTGATTTTATCCAAAATTTCTCTGATGTTAATTGCCACATTTTCCACCAATAATTACCCTTTATTTCTGCCAGCTGTGTACTCACAATAAAAATAATGTATAATATTTATTATTTATTCAAAATCACTTAAAAAAAAGACCATATCTACCTCCCTGTTCATTCTCTCCATGTTTATACTTGATCTGCATCACCTTTTAAGGCAAAGGTTTAATGTAATTTTTAAAATCTACTATATTCTCCCTATGGATAAAAACAGACAAAGCCTGATGAAATTAAATGGAAAGGTCTTTTCATAAGAAATGCTAATAATGGATTAATTTCTTAGAAAACAGTGATGCATAAACCACACAAATAACATTGTTAAAACAAAATGTAATTTTTGTGGTCAGGGAGATTTAAAATTGATTTTCTCAGTTTTTTCAGAACTCAAAAAGCAGGCTCCTAAAAATTGCTTACAAGTTTTAAGACACCATTTGAATTTCCAGACCTGCAAGAGGAAAACATTCTACATTCCCCTGAAATTACTATTAGTGTTACTAGTTCAACAGCATTAATGCATAAAATTTCAAAATGCAACTGAATGTCAACCAAAAAAGCATTTTGAAAAATCTCAGTTCTGATAGCAAGCTCCAAAGCTATCTACTCATGGTCATTTGGCAAAGGCTGGCCAAATTCTGGCAACTTTTACAAAGCTTATCAGTCACCAAAGTTGTGCAACATAAGCTACTAGACTTTTATCTAAGACTAAATATGTAAAATGGGGAGGAAAACAAAACACAGCTCCACAATATATATCCAAATAGCTTTTTCTTGGAAGAATTATATGGAAGACTACTATTTACATTAGACTGAAAGTCTATCAGTAAATGTGAGAATCTCTCCTGTCAGGTGTTCATAAAAGATTAGGACAAGACTGCTATGCCGTGTAATAATGAATACTAAGAAATTATTACAAAAATAAACCCACAGTGGAAATAAACATCTGCTACGATAATAGACTTTATTGTCCTTTTGTGAAAGGGATGAAACTGTTTCCTATTTCTTCCACCTGTTTAGTCAATATAAACCAGTAATTATTGTGAAAAAATGAAACAGATGGAAGGAATAGGAAACAGTTTCACCCCTTTCACAAAAGGAGAAAAAATATGAGGTAGAATCCACTTCATAAAACAAAAAAAGGGCATTGAGAGAGTGCTTCTGAGAAAGACCGCACAGTTAAACATAGACATTTAGTAAAACAATGCAGAAATCAAATCCCCAGAGATGCTTCACAATCTTTAAAACAAAGCAGATGATCAGTTCTTTCAAACTAAACCTATTTGACAACTGTGGTATATGGGGATTTTCTATTATTATCCTTTTTTTGGTTTTGAAATATTTAGTTGCATAAGTATGAGGTCTGTAAGAGGTTTGGTAGAAAAATACTGGAATGCTATCAGAGACAAGTTCATAGTTATGTATTAGTGGTCTGAATAAGAGAAGAACTTAGAAAAATTCACCTGCTGCTATATACAGGATTAATCACAGTACAAAACCCTAACAATCTGCCTCAACCACCACCCCTGAGCACTACACATACTGCTCTTGGGCACTTACAGACAGCAGTAAGAGAGCACAACTTTTCTATCCAAGGCAGCGTGAAGAACAAACCCATATGAAGAGAGATCTTGCACATGCCTGGGTATCGTAACTCCTGGAGTGAAAAACAGGACGTGACAAACTCTTACAGCATGGGACAGAACAATTTGCTGAACATATAAGGTGGGAATTTCCTATCTAAGAAAACAATGACATTTCTTTACCTTAAATAACAATTTCCAGGATAAAACCTGAAGTACAACAGGCAAATTTAACACAACAAAAATGCAGCGACATGATACATTCCTTATTCATTAACCCGAGTTATCCAGAGCAGTTTAAACTTTTTATTCACTAGATACAACACAACACTTAGTGAGGTCTGACTCAGCTTCAAGCCCAAGGCTTTTTGTAGTGAAGAGACCATATTTATGGCTAATAACTCAATCTCCATTTAATAACTAAATGGAGATGTTATTATAACCCACTCTGCACAATTATGTAAGATTTAGATTTTCTTTTTGTGTCCAGATAGACCTTAAATAAAGATTTACATATTTGTGCCTGAAACACTCACAAAACTTTAGAGATGCATGTCTCCCAGGGACAGGATGTTAAGCTGTAAAAATGACTGGATTTGTTTGTATATTTTCCCTTTGTTTTGTTTAGGGGGTTGAGAAGGTGTTGCTAGCCAAACATGCTACATGGGCTGTATGGATAGATAACAAAGTAGGGATGAAAAAGAAAGAAGTGGGGGTGGAAAAGAAAATCAAGTTCTTCTGAAATGTGTTACTGGTAGGAAAACTCTGAGATTCAATACAAACTTACTCTGCAGATTTTTAAAAATATAAGACCAAACAACTAAGCAGTAATATCTACGCAGGGCTACAAAGAATTTATCTTAGTCTGCCTTGAAGAGTGGTTTGAAGAGCAGTTTAGTAGTCCTTGTACACAGCCATTACACCTAGAGATTGCTATTAGAACGAACAGCTACTATGATTCTTGCTTCCTGAAACTAATCCAGAAAAACTGCAGTGCATGCTGTGATTTAAGCACATACACTGGGAAACACTTCAGAACGTGCTTTTCTACCATTTGCGATAACTTAATTGACATTCTTTCTGTGAACCCCTTAAACTCCCAGAGCTCAAAGTACAGATCATTCAAATTTATATCATAATGTCATGTATCTTTAACAACGTGGTCTTCTTTGAAGGTATCACATGTTAGACCATAGATAAAACAGTGAGCCTAGACTTGACAAGCAATATGACAATGTTCATTGTGTCTGAAACTAAATAAAACTAAATATAAAAATATGGTTCTATACTTAAAGTAAATGAAACAGGTCATTACTCCTCTAAGTAGTAGATAGTTCCTAATTAACTAACATCTTATCTACTAAAAAAAAACAACTGAATGAACAGGCATTTCTGATTTATTCCAGAATAAGAGCACCTCTAAAGGGACTGTAAGTGGCTTTTTTCACATTCCAGTTTGAGTACTTGCTTGGATTCACCCTCACCCAAATTAGCTAAGTAAGTACTCAAGCTTTCAAATCAAAAATAATAGTGCTTGTATATATCTTCACAGATTTTAATAAGAAAGAATTTATATTCAAAAACTTCTAGTGGGCCTTCTGTAGAAGACAAAATAGCTAACACAAAGTACTTTAAATCATTTTTGCAAAATAAACTTTGGCTAGCCGCCAAGGTTCGATGTGAATTATTTTCCTTCTGCTGGAGGTAATTTCTCTCAATTTCATGATTATGTTTTTTCAAGTAGTGTTATTACTTTTCATAAACAGAAAATGTAAATCAAAATTTCCAAACATTCAGGTACCGAGTTCTATTTTTGCTTCTGTCTGTTGTTGTGTTTCTCTAAAAGTGGACTTTGATTTTGTCCTAATAAGCTATTTCTAACATCTGTTCTTCTCTGTTTTCTAACATCACTAACAGCACCACCTATGGGTAGTTAGAATAGCAGAGATACATGAATTTTGGTCTACCAAAACTTGGTAGACTCCAACTTTATTGAAGCCATTTGTTTTGCTTTGTTTTTGTCTTCTTTTTTACATTTTAAAGTAATTCTTCCCTTTCAGAACTTTAATATTTTTATCCCAGGAACTCTTGCCACTCACTCATTTTCTTCACATCTCTAATATAATTTCAGCAATTTATTAAACTCTTAAAGCCTATCCAGTACTGAAGTGCCACTTTTCAACAAAGAATATAGGCATATATTCAGTACATAAACTGTCTTCCCATCCTCATCTCACAGACATCTATAAAATTTTCACTATTTCTTTCCATTCAACTACTACTGTCTCTAGGCTCTTAAACAATATATAGCCTATGCTTTCTTTCAAAGCAGTTACAAGGATTGCCAAAGTGTTTATCTTGATACAGGTAAGGATATTAGAGTTTGTCCCATCTCTGTAGTGAATTTCAAACATAAAGAACATATTAAAAGCAGAAACAGCACTCTACTTAAAAAAAAAAAAAAAGCAAACCACAAACAACAAACAAAACCAGAACCAACAACAAAGAAACAATAGTTAACAAAGCATTTTAAAGCTCTTCAGTATGCCTTCATGAATGAAAACATCTATTACTAGGCCACTTAATTCTAGGAAATACATTCTTCAAAACAAACTCTTTATCTCTGTTATTACTGCTACAATTAATTCGAGTGTCTCAGTATCAGAATCACAGAATTGTCAGGGTTGGAAGGGATCTCTCTAGTCTCTCAAGTACAACTTCTGTTCCAAGGCAGAGTCATCCTCAATAACAAAAACGATTTGTAATTTTTATGTTTAAAATAAAATCAAGGATTTCTATTTTCAGAATTAATACAGAAGCATATTATATTGCAACTTAATCACAAATTCTTTTGTCTATATTCTGTACTAGTTTTAATAAAATTATGACCCACACAAAATCTGGACAGTTCTAAAGACAAATTTAGCAATCTGTAATGTCCTCAAAAAGCCATTCAATTTTGCAGTGCAGCCAACAAAACTATGCAGTGACACTGCATAGCATCCACTAAAAATCTTTCAGAGACACACAAAAAGCAATTTATTTTTAGTGCCTAAAAACACAATGAAAACATATGTAATTATGGGCACATTTTAAATTTTTGCTTCTTTTAACTGGTAGAAAACAACAGGAAGGCAGAGGAAGGCAATCCAGGGCCCTTCACCCCAATTAATGGCAGATGGAGGAAACCTGCCTGACACTATCAGACAGCCCTAATTCCCCCCTTTTTCAGACAGACACCTCTGACTCTCGATTTGAGCTGTCAAGACAAACATATTTTCTGTTCTCAAGAGGAGCAAGGCAGGCAGCTTTGGCACTCCTTTCCTTCAGAAACCCAGGAGAGGCAGAACAGGGTAAGTGGTAAAGCTACTAGGAAAGCATACTTTTTCAGTGGATGAATTAGACAAGTAGCTTTCCCCTTCTCTCTTCAAGCATATGAAGCTTTTTTGGGCTTAAGGGACCTACCATGGGCTACTGGATTATTGAGTGTGAATCTGATAAAGGCAAAGTGGGACCATCCTTTCTCTCAGAGCTATGTTTTTTTCAGTTTGTCTGATGAGTCATCGATTGTCACCATTTGAATTACACTTTCCAGCTCTTCTATAGAAATACAGTGACTAAAAATACATGCTTTTAATAAGAGCTGAGATTCTGCTACAGTCACATGGCTCTCCAATTAGCCCATTCTCGCTTCATTTTGTTTCTTAAAGGCTTGGTGAACTGTAACTCTCTGTTTGTGACATCAGGCTCATTTCCACAGCAACCAATTGAATTATCTCCCAAATCTTTATAATAAGAATAAGCAACAGGAACAGATGAACCCATAAGAAACAAAAGCTTCTCACTGTTTACATGCAAATGTCCATAGAAACAACCAAACAATAAAGGGAAAGAAATATGGAAGATACACAGAAACACAGGAAATATAACAAAGGCATAATCAATGTTTACATATTTTACAGTGCATAGTAAATGTAGTAATTTGATGACCAGATGTCAGATCTGCAACAGACACAATATATGTTCAAGGCCAGTAACAGCTGATGCTGCAACACCAGGTGTTACTGACTGGCACCATGTACCTATGCAGCTTTGATTCTAGAAAATGTCATTATTTTTCACCAAGGAAATAAAAAGCAAGGTGACATGACACCATTTGCCTTTCAGAACTCAAAGACCAGCTACTAGCTACCACACATCACCAAACCCTCAGCCACAGAAACCTGAAAACACCTTTTACTAGAAAAGACTAAGGGATCTGGTCCTGTTCAGCCTCATTCACCCATTCTGTGATTCTGTTAACAAGTGTTTCTGTTCTGGACTTTGCAAGAACTCTTTACACTTGCTTCTTGCAACAATATCCTTGAAAATGGAAATGCAAAGTCATTAACTTTTACCCAGAAGACTTTCTCATAAATCCTTTCTATTACAACTATATTATTTAAGAACCATTAGATAATAATCTGTATGTCTAAGAGTTAACATAGGTCCTGATCCTATTGGCAGTGCTAGATTCTGACTAACTGAATCTTCCCCAGGTACTGAAACAGCCACTGTGCCCTCAGCAGAAACACTGGAAACTTAGTAGCATAATTAGAAAATTACTTTCCTGAAAATAAGGGCCTAACAGTTTCCAGTCTCAGCACAACAAATTCAACATCTGTACTGAACTAGTATGCATTGAACTACTTTGTTTCACTGCTCAGCAAGACTGAGCAAGCCTTACAGTCTTCTGCAAGTGTTGCAATTGCTGTCTCTTCCCCACTCTCCCAGATGAAGGCAGCGCGCAAGAAGGTCACAGGTAAATTACCATCTTGTAGTGAGACCACCAAATGCTTTTGATGATGGGACAGTATTCTATCCATCACACAGAAAACCTTTCCAGTGCCCCTCCATGGCAAATGATGTGTTTGTAATAATGATGGCCTTTTATAACAGTATTTTCTCTCTGGATTCTGGGATCAAAGCAACTTGGTACTTATCGAACAGCCTGAATCAATTTTTTTCCTTCTTCAATTCCTTTAACATTTTCTCCATGAGACCTAAATAGGTGCACAACTTTGACACTTCCACTAGCTTTCCTAAAATAGACAAATCAAGTGTGTTAGCATTAGCACAGCTGAGACCGTTTGCTTCCTAACACCTTCATTATCCCTAAAAGAAAGTTACAATTTTTGAAGCCATCATAATTTTCACTCTACCAATCAATTATTCAGGAGCCAGAGGCAGCTCTTTAGAAAGGAAACTGATGCTAAAAACATCCGGTGCTCATTGAGCTGATCCAACTCTGGACCAATTTGTCATCATTTTCAAAAAACTTTGAATTACAGGTTTACTCTAACAGCCTACAGTCTTCTCTGCTTTTACTAAATTAACTAAGTCTCTTCATGTTATGATATATGATCTCTCGCTAGCAGTCTCCAGCCAACAGCATGCAGAAGTGACAGTTATTTTGAATTCTGCTGACTATAATCCCTTTAACTGAAACACTTGAACAAATAAGATAGTCCAAATGCATCTTCTCTTCTGCAGAGGAAGAGAGTCTTTTCCAGCCTTTACAATCCTATGATTCTGGAGGGTTTATAAACAAGAGATTTCTTCTAATTTTATCAGCTGATAGTAACAATTATAAATTCACTATTTTCTGCTCTTAAAACATGTCTCCCTGCTGCTGACATATGAAGTTCCTTGCAGTTAAAAGACAGGAGAGGATCCCTGTAATTAGCTAAGACATGAACATAATACTGTAATAAGATACTCCAAGTCACTCAATGAGACTACTTTGTGCTGTCACTATGTACCATTTAAAGTTCTGTGAAAGTCAGTATTTTCTGAAAGAATGTTTCAAAATAGAATATATAGCAGCCTGAGAGGGACAAAAACATACTCCAAGTGCATCTGCCTTTGTCACAAAATAAGGAAACTCCTGATTAATTTCATAGTCCCTTTAACCAAAGCAATGAGTTCAGAACTCTTCTACATCATTCCTTTCCCTAAATAGTTTTTTCTTTCCCTAAACATTTTTTCCTTTCCCTAAACAGCATATACCTGAAAGAAACTGGATGCCCTTCTTTAGTATGGGCATGGAAGTGGGAAACAAGCTCTGCATACACGAGTGTTCCACCTGACAGATATAAAAAGGTTCCTCCTTACTCACAACTGTGGACAGAGTCAATATGATACTGTTTACCATTGACAGGCTAACTCGAGAATTGATCAGCTTATGTTTGGTTAAAAACAAAACTTCTAGTCACCACTAGGCATTTATCATGGCAGTAACATTATCTCATTAGAACGCCCACCTCAAAGATCCAGATCATATTGTATTATGGCATGTTTATCAGCTTTTTTTCCTTCAGAAATGCTCAACTCATCATTTCTATTTTACATTATCTTTAAGACCTAACACAGAAACAAACCCTCATTAGAGAAAGAAATCCACCAATATTTCTGAAGAAGATATTGCTACCCAGCTTCCAATCTCCTACAACAACTTTATCTAAGGTATGATCTTCAGAGGTCAAGTCTCAACTATGACTGGTTAAATAAAAAAAATTCACAACTTTGTATCTTCTATTCTGGATTTCAGTCTTCAGTAGTGAAGACTGTATGTAACAGCCTTCTTTTAGACAGAGTCCAGGGCTTTTTAAGGGTATATCTGACTAGAGCCTAAGTAAATAATATGTAACATTACTAACCTATTTTCTCCAAATTGGTGTAATACAGAAATGATCACAAAGGATTTAAATTCGTAGACCTGAATAAAGAAATTACCGTGTTATATCAATATGCACCAATTTAGGATAAGGATTCAGAATCTACAAATTATCAACTGGTCTCTTTTTCTAGCCACTTTACCCCCAACAGGCCTTGTAAAGGCTGGATCACTCACTAGACCCATTATTCTTCTCCATGAAGTTCTCCCAAGTGCATGGGACATCGTACAGGCAGAGCTGGCAGACTCCACATCTCAGCCCATCTAACAGATTCTGTCAAAACTTTCTGAGAACCTAGTCGCCTCCATCTTTACTAACAGTAGCAGAAGCACAATAATCCTAAAATCCATTACTTGAAATAAAACTAATTTCAGTAATCACCAGTGACATTCTCTTTTCACTTTCTACACCATCAAAAATAGCTGTTTTTGTCAAACTGTATTTGATGAGGTTCATTCCCTCACTAGAGTTAGCACAATTCCATGTGGCACTAGAAGCCTGGGGTATCCTCTGAGGGACTGTGTAAAGGCCCATAGCTGCCACATATATGAAGTTCCCTGCAGGTGATCATTTATATGCATTGTAAAAGACAATTCCCTCTGTGGGCACCAGAGAGCCAAACCCACTCAGGAATATCCGACAAGTTAATTTTGAACGAAAACTTTTGCTGACCTTCCCGTTTTTCTTCAGTGATCTTTTTCACAAATTCCTTCTTCCTGTTCCCCTAAAAAGTTGTTTCACTGTCTAGTTCTTGCAGTAGCTATTGATGCTACATCAAAAGATGATGCAGCTGCTGATGCTGTTTCTGTTCTCACAGTCATTTCAGTAGCACTCCAACATCTATTTCTATCTTCAGTCTGTGACAGTCTGCCCAAGTTTTACTCAGCCAGCCTGGGAAAAAACCACTGCCAAAAGTTTTGCAAAAAAGTTTTTTTTTTTTCCAGGCTTTTTCCTCAGGGCACGTTTTGTTGACAAACTCAAAAGGACAACACAAAACCAAGCTATTTCCCCAGAGTGTACATGCTGCCAGAGCTCAGAGGTCTTTTTCTCCACCTACTGAGGGAAGAGCTTCCTTTTTTTTATTTCTTTTTTAATCCTTAGCTGACTCATTAAATAGTCTTAACTGCTTCAAACCCCTTCAATATTTCCCCACTTGCTTTTGGAGCGGGATCCTCTAAGCTCCTTTAAACATATAATTTTGACTACAACAGCCATAAAACTTTGTTTAATAAAAAGGAGATACAAAATTAATTTAATAAAAAGGATTAAAAAAAAAACCCTGTCCAAACTAATCCAATTTCCCATACAGATAATAATCACAATGAAGCTATTTATATTGCTTCTAATGCCCTTACAATTCAGGCTCCTGTTTGGAGTAGTACAGAATGGCACATTGCAGTGAATCACAGAATCATTTAGGCTGAAAAAGATGTCTAGGTCATCAAGTCCCACCTTTGACTCATCACCACCTTGTTAACCAGACCACTGAACACTTCCAGCTGTGGTGATTCCACTACTGCCCTGGGCAGCCTGCTCCAGGGCTTAACAACCCTTCCCAGGAGGAAAATCTGATGTCCAGCCTGAACCTACCCTGATGCAGCTTGAGATTTTAAGCTTTTGTCCTGCCAACTGACAGCTTTTGTCCTATTGCTGGTTGCCTGGGAGAAAAGGACAACACCTACCTAACTACAATATGCTTTCAGGAAGCTGAAGAGAGTGATAAGGTCATCCCTTGGCCTCCTTTCCTCTGGGCTAAACCACCCCAGCTCCCTCAGATGCTCCCCATACAACTTATAAATAAATACATATGTGGTACTATATAGTTTAGAAGCAGCTGTTTCTGCCTGAAATGTCCTGTATGTATCTTACTCTATGCAATGACAGTTTTATGCAGAAAAATCCCTACGTCTTTTAATCTTTCCCACAGCCAGCAATGATTATGAAATCTAAAGGAGAAAAAAAATTTCTTGTCTCAAGTGCATTTATTTCCCTAGAATCTTCAGGATTTAGTGTGGGCTAGATTATTGTTGTTGTCATTATTATCACTATTATATAATAACCACACCGGTTAGCCCAGTTTTGTTTTCTTTTCACCTATTCTTCTGAGGCAACTTAAGGCAAAGATGCAATGCAAAATATGTTCTACTGTTCTGTCTTCAGAACAAGAGGAGAGAGGAGGTTTTTAGTTTGATTGGATAGAAGGACATAGAGGAACTGTCTTTGGAAATAATTATTCTTCCAAAACCACACATATGCATATTAACTGCAAAGTGCCAAGTATTAGGTAATATACTCTCTGGACTTTAGAAATACTTTTTTTGTTAAGTAATATTTAAATTGTTCCAAAAAATTCATTGAAGCCCCAAATTATTTAATATGGGAGGCAGACAAAGAAGGGTCCTACATTGAAAGCATAAAATTGCCTTGACATGGGCTCAAAAATAATCCTGTAAGAAAAAATTACATATACTCCTTGGTTTAATTTACAGGAAGATACTCACTTACTATGAAGTTCTGAGTGTTTCTTAAAGGGAAATATTTTGTGATTAGGAATAAGTGGCGGAGAACTTGTTCTCTTTTGCTGTTCAATTTCCATAAATTTGAGAAAAGCTATTACATATTCAAGAAAGCAATTCTGCATTCAGGGTTTGGGTTCACCAAACAGTACAGTTGGATAAAGCACTATAACTGTATGAAGACGAAAACAGACAGAAAAGATGTGGTAGGAACTTCTCAAAGTGTTAACAAGGACAGTACCTGCACACAGAGGTAGGAGCAGACCTTGCTTAACAGTAGTTGCCAGAGCAGACAGACTATCATCAAGCTTACAGAAGATTAATAAGAAAAAAAACTACACTGAACTAGAGCAAAGTGTTTTTCAGTCAGAAAGTGAAAAGCACATTTCCTTCTCAGAGCACTTGAATCCACAGGAGTAGTTTAAAGGGATTTATACAGTGAAAGATCCACACACTTACTTTGGTAACTAAAAAGGGAATTTATGCTCTAAGACCAAGACAGCTGGATCTATGATGTCCACGCTTGTATGAGTTATATATGCACATATGACTCAACTCTGGATGTACTTATTATCTGTGCAGTCTGTATCTAAATATAGCTTGTGATTTTCTTTGCATGACTGAAGTCAATTGATGCCAAAGGAAGGAGCACATCTAGGTGCCACCTGAGTCCTGTTTCAGTGTAAAGATAAGAAGAGGCAATTAATCTGTCTCTTACAACCTGTGTGGATCCATTCCTCAGTTCTTCTTGGAAACTCTAACACTTGCAGGTGTGACTGATTTCAGTGAAGTTTAGCATCAAGTCCTCTTCATAAAACAGGTAGAGGTGAGTGAGACAGGCTTGCTTTCCAGATAGGGGAAAGATCAGGGATATGGTTTCAGACTCAGCTTCACCCTCAAAAGACTCAAACCCAAATCCCTCACTCCTCCAAGTGAGCCCTGTCTGCTATGCAGCAGAACTGATTCAGCATCAGAAGGGAACCTTTCCTCCCAGTCAGAAAGTCAATATGCAAAACACCAGAAAATGCATTTTAAAGAAAGTACTTTCTGCATGAATAGACACATGAAGTGCCTAAAAGGGATGAGCAAACTTTCTTTACAAAATTTACTTAGGCTACAAAGAAAAGCAGAAATCTAAGCCCCCCTGTACTTAAGAACTTCCTGCTGGTTCTGGCACAAGGCAGCTCAGCACATCCCTTCTTCCCATTCACCAGCTAGAAGTACCTGTTATCAACACCCTGGGGAAAGGCCCACACTGGAGAAGTTTGTGGAGGACTGTCTCTCATGGAAGGTACCCTACCCCAGAACATGGGAAGAGAGTGAGGAGTGACAGAATAGTTTGGTGAGCAACTGGCATCCTGCCACAATCAACCCACCACAGCTGTATAAAAGTAATACTGATTTCCAGTGATCTTAGGCAGAAGTGACTATCAGCCACTAAGAATATGATCCAAGGCAGATGGGTTTCTGGCAGACTATACTCTTGGTTCTAGTAGTCAGCTTGATTCAAACTAAAACAGAATTTATAAATACTGTATTTTTTAAAATCCAGAAAGTTAAAAACTTCCATAGTTAAAATAATGCTGCAATTTAGGTAAGATGAAGTAAAGTCTCTACACCAAACTGAAAGGCAGAGCAAATTACAAGCCTGCATATTAGAGGGTGAATGTAAAACAAATGGCCTCTCTATGAATTCCCTACTAATTCCAAAGTCCTGCAGTGAAACCCACTCCTTAGCACAAGGCACAGATGGGTGCTCATCACCATCACTTGTTGGCAGACGCTTGCCACAAAGTCAAACCTCCCCACAGTGTCACCCTGTGACACCCGGATCAACCTTCCATCCTGCAGGAGAACTACTGGTACTTCAAGCTCCATGCTGGAGAAAAATGAGAAATGCTTTTTTTTTTTTAACTGAGGACTTTTGTTGTTTAAGGTTTTTTTATTAATATCATTTTTATTCTTTTAAGTAAATCAACTCTATAAGGTCACCACATGAAATTTGGTGATTTTCAGTTCATTACCTTTCCAAGTTCAACAAAGACAATGAAATAGTAAAGTAATTATATATTCATACTTTACAAATTTCCACATAACCTAATTATTATTTAGTAATGAGTAAAGATATCTGTTGTCACAATTTTTTGTATCTTGCCATCTTGCATTAAAAAATATCAAATTCAAAAATATTGGTTCCAATTCTTTTTTCAATTGCATTTTAAAGTCTTAGATCACACAAAGACACTGTTATTCAGTCATTTAGATAAATTAAATTGGACAGTCCAGAAATTCAAAGTAAGGTCCATACCAAGGGTTTATTCCCTTGGCATTATACATGCAAATCATTATATACAATTAACATTTTTTTCTAATTGTCTCAGAAATAGAACTATTTACACAAAAACGTGTCATATTTCACATTTCCAAAAAACTAACATCCTTTCATTACAGAGGAGCAGAGGAAGCTTGAAAAACAACATAGCCTTTAATGTACACAGACAAACCTGAACACAAAGATATTCAAGCAATTTCCCTGACACCAGCAGCTCTACTAAAACAATGGCTCTGAAATATGGATTGTGCAATAAGTGCTGGAGGAGCAAAGGGAAGCCGAAAGTAAAGAAATATCTTAAATGCCTTTATTTCCCCACAAGGAAGGCAAATGTTCTGGGAAACACTGCACTGAGGCTTAAGTTACAAGAATGCATAGGGAAAAAAACCCAAAACAAACACATAACTTTCTATCTCTATTAGAAATCCTCAAATTCAGATATTGAAAAAATAAAGGAATAAAACTTAAATAAAGGAATAAATAATAAAATATTTTCCCAGGAAGCAGTAAATATTTTCAAAAGTGATTTTTATTTTTTTTAAACCTCTCTATTATGTTTCCTATTTATTTGGTGATGTAGTTTAAAACAAACAAGATTATCCATACAAAAAATGTGAAATACAGAGTTTTCTTCACAATGATCTCAAAGCAACAAATCATCAATATAAAACCTGGATGCATTCTTTCTGAGCTGTGATAGTGTCAAAAACACAATGATTTTCTACATTCAAAACACTCTTAATTTTTATTTAGCCATAAAGTTAATTATTTTTAAAATTACTTACATTCTGCATATTTCTGAAGCTGAGAGAACTCTCCAGGGCTAAGGTTAACCCACTTCTCCTGGCTCGTCATACTGGCAGTAAGGGTCCTCTTTGTATATCAGAAGAATATTCCTTTTGACCCAGCTGTTAGGAACTCCATAAAGGTTTTTAACTTCAGTTCACAGTGTCTGGAGAGTGCCCAGATGGCATCAGTCTGTGTGGATGAAGTTTTTGATGCTATGAACTGATCCAAATGCGTTGGTTCAGTGGTGAGTTACAGCACTGTTAAAAGAACAAATTTTAAATACCAGAATAAATACCCAATATACTGGTTTAAAATACAAAATATTAAATACCAGAATATACCAGTTTTCCTAGGGGAATACTTGCAACTAATAAATATTTTTTCATATACAGTTTTGCTCAAAATACTTCCATACTGTACTCATCTGTAAATAATTTTATAGGCAATTCCAAGTTTCTTTTTCAAAATTCTAAATGCTTTTATGCAGCTTTCACTGAAAGTTATCAACTGTTTATGATCAAATGTATCTGGACACACTTTATGGAGATGTTCCAAATTTAATAACAACCACTGAAATAGTAGATACTATCTTATCAGTAAATTTAGCTCCTTATGATTTTAAAATTTCATTTCTGTAACTGGATTTGTACCCAATTATGCTGTTACACAGCACTGCATGGCCTTGTCAGAAATGCTATGAAGCTTCTAACTCTCCATGCCAAAAATGAAGCTTTGCAGTTTGCTGAGAAGTTCACATAAGAGCTATGCAATTATTAACTATTATAACAAAATAGTAGGGGTTTGATTTCATCATAACATTGCTGGTCACTAATGAAAATCAAATATAACTGTTGGTACCATCACAAATCAGTTCAGGAAAACAAAAAAAAAAACAAATTCAAACTGTGGGTGCCTTCTCATTCCAATTTTATGCCGTTTCTATCTCTAGGACAGACCCTCTGTCCTGCAGAAAAGCAATGCATTACCAACACCACTCCTGGAACAACAGGTAGGCTACTTTTCATCTAATTTTAGCCTTCTGAGAGCCAGGTTCCTCATCTGAGATTGTCATCTCAGGCGCTCCCTTTAATCATCACAAAGAGACAGGTGGCCCAGGCAGCAATTAATCCTTCCAGTTTCAACATAAGCTTAAAATGTGATGAATTGCCTCCTGTGGTATTTATCTTTTATTGATTACAGAGGTCGCCCAGAATACCAGTTTAGACTAGAAAGCTAATTTTAGACTGTAAGTGGAATCTCTTCTTATCTAGCAATATATCGTTTATAAGGGTTAAATTACAAAAAGGCAAACAAAATATTCAGACCAAAAGAGACTAACACAGCAATGGAATGAGTCCTAAGGAGGAAGATGTTGGCACCATGAAGGAATATAAAAAGGAGTCATGGGGAGAAAGAAAGGAAAAACTAAAAAATTACTAGGAACAAATGCATATGAAAAAAACCCACATTAACTCAATCAGACACCTTCCCCCCTTCCTGTTTTACATATACAAGTATCATCACTGAACAAAGAAATTCATGCAGACACTAAGTAAGACACCTCAGTTCCAGAGCTTTCATTGCTCTCAGACCCTTCCTTGTAAATGATTTGAATACATGGACTACACTATGAACAAGCAAGTTTGGCTAAGTACAGGATCAACTCTCCTGCCTTTTAAAAATTTGTAACAGAAGAGATTGCTCTGCTCTTCAGCTCCTCTCTTAGGAAAAAAACTATCATGAGTTGGAAGAGCTAGAATCTGAACATACAATATAATTGTATAATACTGTTGCTAAAGGACAGAAAATGATTCACACAACCACTCTCAGTGTCAGAACAAAACCCTACCCCTTTATTCTCTGACTCCAGTATTTATAGATTCTCAACAATGACCAGGGATTGGATAATTAAGTTACCACCTTCCCAAGTAAACTGGTCATGTGAAACATCCATCAAAAGACATTTCTTAGAAGGAATGTGATAAACAACTTATGTTTACAGGACTTTCACGGGAAATTAACTAAAATTGTGAAAACATTATCAGAACACTTAATTTTCAGGGCAACATCTCACCCTTTCTCCTTTAAAAAAAGAAAAAAAGAAAAATCAACAATATTCTAACAATCAAAAAGGAAAATAAACAATGTTCTAAACAATCAGAAGGCTCTAGTTTCAGGGTGATATAATAAAATTAAAAAAAAATAACAAAAACAGGAGCATGGAGATTGGGATGAAAAATGTAACATTAATGTGAATGATATTGGCCAAGAACAAGGCACATCAGCTCTCAAAACTCTGTGAATCAATGTCAGTGCCTTGGAAAGAAAAGGTCAGCAAGCACAAGAGCTAATTTACTATTTAGTAAGAAAGGTTATCATTCTGTCTTGTGAACATCAATACTTTTATTCATCTCAAGAAAAAACAACTAGTCAACTGGGTCATTTTAATCAAATTAGAGATGGTTCTTTTCTGTCAGTTGATTAGATTGCATTGAAGACAGTTTTATACCTTCAAGTAGGTATATATTCTTTTACAATTTTGGCAAGTGATTAGATTTTATTGATATTTTAAATCGTATTTGCATAACTGATTTAACATAACCAGAATTTTCTACCACTATTTCACCCAGTTTTGCTATTTGCATCATCTTTAACTACATTAGCTTCATTGCCTATAAAAGCTAACACTGCTGAATACTGTAAACAGATTATCTAGATTATTTAATATGTGTATTTGTGATAAACAGCTTACCATTAGAATTATTAAAGCTAGCAAGGTAATGATGCTGTCCACTCTGGTCTGATCAATCTATTCATATGCAATGCCTTTAGCTGACCACTGTCTACAGAGTTTGCTGCACACACCGTTCATCAGCAGGGAACAGAGACCTAAATGACCAACTCTGATATCCTTTCCCTTTTACCGGACTCCCAGGCTCCACAGCCTAGCACTGGAGTTGTAACAAAACATACATGTCCTGAATGAGATGGCAGCAATGGAAAAAATGTCATATGGGCACGGCACCTCAGAGGAAAGGAGATGCAGTTTGTGCTTATGATAGCAGCTATCATGGAACATACAACTGAATCTGAGGTTACATTTTTATTCTGGACAACTCCCAAATGCAAGTTCTGTCCTTTGAAAGGGAAGCCTGTGTGAGATATAGTGGATTTAATTTACCAGGTCCTGACTCCACCTCAGTTTATGTGATGCAGAAATACACAGACACATAATAGGAAAGATTTCACCTAAAGGAACCTTCTAGGTACTTCCTTTTTTCAGTTTCCTGTTAGGTTCTGCTGCATCAGAGTACTAAACAAGAAAAGATCCCTGCATCGCTTAGTTTTCCACAGTTAAACCTTTTACAGTGACATTTTCCCATTTTATGTAGATAATAGAGTGGTTATAAGAAAACAAACACAGTATACAGATGCTGATGACAAAAATCATCAATGCATATTTGTGTTACTTGTTAAGGTATACACTGGAAGATCACCTATATACTACGCAAATATCCTAATTTCTGTAAAAGAAAAATATTAGCTCATTTGTATTATCGTTTGCAGAAGTGTTTAATATAAATTCACTTCTTTACACTTTATTTTATTCCTCATAAAGTACTCCAGGAAGGGTATGCAGTGAGAAACCTGTGGATAAGTATATGAAGAGGAAAGTAGCATCAAAGACAATACTATCGCATAGGAAAAAAGAAGAATCTCGAACTACAACAATAATAAAATGTTGCTGGTAGGCAAAAAAAAGATCAGCAGCTCTAAACAGATCACACACTGTGATTTGACCTGTCCATGCAGATATAAATTACTCTGAAGAATACAAGACAGCATACAGTTACAATACATACAATTTCAGGTAAGGAACTTTCCAGAAATCCTCTAAGAGTTTGACCTATTCTGGGCAACACAGATCCGTGCATACATTTTGTTAATATACACTTAGGCAAGATTCACAGCCCTTTCAGCCAGACACAAAGCAGGCCTTACAAATAAAAGAAACTAGAAACATTACATTAATAAACCATTCATTTAATCACAAAAAGAATTAGAAAAAAATTCTTCCTCCTCTAGCCACTGACTATAATAAGTCTTAGAATTCCACTCTCCTTTTTATAACATGTTTTTCTTTCTGGATTTGAAAGTTTATTAAGTGTTCTCTCAGGATTCCTACCAGGCCACATACCCAAACTAGGAAGCAAAGCTTTGTTAAAAACTATACAAATCAAATTACTTAGCATTCAGCCAACATTGCTAACAAACTTAGATTTCCAGGAATACCCCATGCCACCAAAATCCTTAGCTGCTCTACAGAAGCCTGGCTGAGAAAAGAAAAATTAATGTATGATGGAGAAAAAAAAAACATAGAGACAAATTCCCTATATGCCAACCTCACAACTCCATCTCATTCCACCTCACACAGTCCTCACTGCAAGGAAAGATGAGGTTTTGGAGAATATTCAGGGCAAAATAAATTACATCAGTCCCACAAAACTGAGCAAGAACACCGATTTCACCTTTGAACTTTGGCCCATGGAGACACATCCAATTTCTCAACCAATCCAACACAAGTACCTGAAAGGCAGAGGAGCTTCTTTTGAGGTCCAACCTCACTGCCATGTCTGAAAGCACAACACTCATCTTAAGCATGCCTTTAGGGACTTTTCATTTGTTTTTACCATAACAGGAGAATTTAGAACAGCCTAGAAACTGGCTATTGGACTTGCTCAGCAATTTTTGCTTTCCACCATAATCCTTCCATAATGTCCATTTCACAAACGTTTCACCAACTGCCAGTGACTCCATAAACGGGGCAGAGGATAAAGATGTAGCAAGTTTCCTTCCATAGAAACTACAGTTTTCCACAACAGAACTAATTAATGATTTTTGCCTGAACAATAGGAATAAATAATACAGAATATTTTATACCTTAATTGCTATGGAAGCTGCAGCAATTATGCCTATCAAGAACTTGACAGAATGTTCTTGGTATTTCCTTCAGTGGGGCCCTAAGCTTTCAGTATCCTCAGCTAGATCCTGTGATTTTCAGTGTGGGTGACATCACGGATTTCCAAAGGAGAATTTTTACATGTCAGGTAACACATGCTTACGTGTGTGCCTGAAACTTCTCTCTGTTCTTCAAAAAAATCCAAAACATTCTAACAATCATTAATTTCTTGTCTGGAAATGCAGGCATTAATATACAGGTATACAAGACACGGGTAGGTGTTCCTGCAATTAATTTTACACTTTGTAGAGAACAATGTTTCTAATGTCAGAAATACTCCAAATTTGCATGGTTTAAAGTTTAGTATGAAGAGTCTGACGGGAAACAGACACAATCAAAATATCTGCTAATCACCATTCTGGTTTCTTTACTTTCAAATGCATAAGTAATGTAATTATAATTGCTACTGGATTAATGGCATGAATGAAAAAAATCAAGCCACATAACAAAACACAACAGCTTTTTCCTACATAAATTGCATATCTTACATAACAACATCCCTTATTTTGCACTGTATTTAGTATAGAGTATTTTTAGTAGTACACTTTTTTCCTTCAATTTAGTAGAGGATTCTTACTGATCTAAATGAATACAATTCTGAAATATAAACTATAAACACAGACATACTGAAATCAGTGACAGTTTCTGTATCAAGCTGAAAATCTCTCCCTTTAAAGAAGTGAACAGCACCACTCAAAAGCACACTTGTTTTACTGACTACTTTATTCCCAAGCGTGCTGGTCTGGGACATGTAAAAACATCCATTTTAATTTTAATAAAAAAGATATGGACTGTATTCCTCAGAGAAGCAATTACTCACTTTCTTGAATTATTTATATGGAATACATCAGTAAACACCAAGAGGACATGCAACACAAACCCTATTGTGGCATGCTAAGCAGAATACGTGAATCTTTGTGAAAACATTTCACCAATACTATAGTTTGTGACAGGGAAAAATATTAGCAACAAAAACTGAGTGCTGATAAAAACTCATCAGAATGCAAGACAACAACATCACCGAGTACAGTTAGGATTGATTTAAGAGCAGTTGAATAATGGAAGCAAAGTTGTTAAAAATAATACTGCTTTAAAAAAAGGGAGATATCAAAAGAAGATTATGGAATAAAACCCAAGAGAAACAAGTGATGCAAAATAAAATTGCTCACCTGAGAAGCAACTGGCCTCTCCCGAGCAGCTATCAGCCAATTCTCCCAATTTATACCCTCAGCATGACATTCCACGATATGGAATATCCCCCTGGGCAGCTGCCCTGGCCATGCCCCTCCCTGCTCCTTGTGCAGCTCCTCACTGGCAGAGCATGGGAAACTGAAAAGTCCTTGACTTAGGGTAAGCACTACTTAGCAACAACTAAACACTCTGTTATCAGCATAATTCTCATAGTAAATCCAAAACACAGCTCTGTACCAGCTATTTAGTTTAAAAATAACCCTCTCCTATCCAAAACCAGGACATTCTCCATGTACCTTAACTTCAGCATATGAATTTGTTTAAAGAAAATTCTGATCGATCATAAATTTTGTAACTGCTAGGCTTGCTATTTCCAGGTTTTACATGAATTACCTACCAAGTAAGTAGAACTATAAAGGAACTGTAGTCAAATTTCTCACTGTTATCTTCACTATAAGGAATATTGAAATAAATGAAACCTGAGGAGAATCTGGGACAAGGAAATACCACAACTTATCTTTGATGGTTCATCAAAAGTATATAAAGGCTTTTTTTCTTTTTTTAAATAATACAGCTAAAATAAAACTAAATAAATTTTAAAAAATTAAAAAAAAAAATAAGACTGGAATTTATTTTATGCTTATGAGAGAAGAAGTACGTAATTCAAAAATTTCCTCCAAGTGAGAGTCATGGAATTGTTCCCAATGTTAAAAATGTCTCAGTAACAATTTTACAAAAACATATTTAAAAAGTGAAAATTGGAAAAGAAAAGTCGAGGAATTACTCATTCTTCTTAGTGTTTTACATCAATGACCAAGCAAGAAAATTTTTCCATAGGGCAACTAAAATTTGAAATAATTTTTCTTATGACTAAATGATCACAGTGAATAATATTTTGATTTTATAAGTGACTAATTATAAACATATTAAAACTAGGAGGAGTCAAAAAAAAAAAAAGAGAGAAAAAGCTTGACCCAACAGAAGTAAAAAATTAACTGTTCAGATAAAAATATTTCTAGACAGCTCGTAGTATTTTGAAATAGGTAAATTTAAAAAAATTTACTCTTTTAATATAAAAGGCTGAATCACTAAAGCTAAAACTGATATTCTTTAATAAATAAAGAAAAGCAATCTGGAACAGAAAGAACTGGATTTTATAGGTATATTTACATAATCTATAATAAATTCTGTGGAACACAGCACATTAGGTTGTCCACTAGATAAATCACTCTGATGAGAGGATGAATCAGTCTCTCAAACAATTCCCAAACATCACCCACCACTACTTCTATATATCCACCAAAACTCCTCCAAAATCTAGAGCATCATGGATTAAACACACTGAGGACAGCCTCTGCCTTCCAAATTATGCATCTGCCATCCTCCCCAGGAAAGGCAGCTCCAGAAGTGCCTCCCTGGATACGAGCTCTACATAGACCTCCCCACAACCAGCAGCACGAGTATTCCAGCCCATATCAACAGAGGTTAAGGTCTTTGGCTATTATCTCTCACATGTTCTTCCTCTTTACTTTCATTTCTCTCTCATGGGGCAACCTCTGAATTCTTCCTAACAATTAACTTTTGTTGGCAGTAAACTACAGGGATTTTTTGTTTAATTGTTGGATCTAATTAATCTCTCCATATTTAGGTGCTCTAGGGGTGATTACATTACAGGAGAGCAAAGCTGGAAAGTGTAATTTACAACTGGGGAAGAATTCTGATGATCCATAATTTCCTGGGGCAGAAATTCCTCCTTCATGCTTGGAAATAAGCCTTTGAAGAGATGTTCTTTAGTCTTGTGACAAAAATGTTCCACAGTGCTAGAGGAAAAGATTTGTTAACTGCTGTCCTCATTCAAACGCTTTGCGTAATTTTAAAACAATCTGGGAACAGGGCAATGAAATTCCTCATAAAAAACTTGTGAAAATACAAATCTGGTTTAATCAATAGGAAATCTGTATAGAGAATAAAGGTCAGGTTGGAAGACAGGTTAAAAGATTTCATAGGAGAAGATCATGCTAGGTTGTATTCCATTATGTGGAATTTTTATTTTTCCCCCTTTGGAAAGGGCTGTAGGGAGAAGTTGATGAAAGTACTGCAGTCCTGGGATATGAATAGCTGGCACTGTCACTCTCCACTGAGATAGTATGGAGCCTTCTAGACAACTACAAATGGTTTTGTATTTCTTCATTAGCTTTACTATTAAACAGTTCAATGATCACGAGATACCAAATGGGTTATCCAAGTAAGGTGGCCCCTTGCCTACAAGAATGCCTATCTGCATCTGAAGTAACTATGTTGTGGCAACAGCATCTCAAAGTACAGCTCCCTATTCACACAGAAAATTCCTGACCCGTTCAAATTCAGCCCTAAGAAGACAATAACTTCTAGCTCTGTGAAGGATCAGTAAGCACTGCCTTTTGCACGTTCCTAGAATTTGCTCTGGTGGCATGTCCATACTGACACTAGAGATGTGGATGCACAAGTAGAGCATGAGTGAGGCAGTTTTATTGAAACAAAAGCAGAAGGAAAAATCCAAGCTCAGCACCAAAAGCATCAGAATAGGCTCTGCACCTCTGCCTGACCTCCTGTGCACATGTCCAAGGGATTCAGAAGTCCAGGCTGTCACAGGTCCACAGCTCTCAATACCCAAAACCATTACTTAAAGGCAGCTTGGCATCATCACATCCTTCTGCAGCATAAACACACCTTGAGTCTCTTATCTCTTTTTATACCCTTAATGATTTTCCTGCTGTTCCTGTACTGCCATTGAGTTAACTGAGACAGAGAACTGGCATTTGCAGAACTATGCTCTAGAGATCTGGTCAGAGACCGAAGGGCATTTTCTGACTGAGGGTCCTCCATTTGTTTGCCTCTCTGTCCATTCCACCCAGACAGACTTAAAAGCTTAAAGACTTTTAACACATTTCCCTATCTTTCAGATAGGAAAACCCTACCTCTTCTTGGTTAACTATGCTGATTTTTTTTTCAGAGCAATATGAGAAGACAACAGTGAAATTTATGTCTTTCACCTACTGACTCCAGTACACGACTCACTTCAGAATCCTTTGTAGCTAAGAAGTGACATCGCTCCCATGGAATTTTTAACAAATTAAAATTGGTATTTGATTTCACTTTTAACTGACAAAGGTACATAATTACAGTTTTATACAATTCAAGTTTGTGTTCTTTTTCCATGGTGTTCAGTTCTCAGTATATTTACTTCTGTTAATTTGAGTTTCTCAGTGTTTTTCCCATCTCAAAAGGAAGAAGAAAAAAAAAAGTTGATCCTGTCTCCTTTTACCCTGAGGAATCCTTTGTCTGAGCTAGCTTATATTATGCTTGCATGCTAAATATATTTTTTCTCTTGGGAGAAGCTCCGCGTTTCTGTTATCTTATTCTACCATGTTTTCCTCTGGAATTCTATCTAATTATTTTCTCCCATTAAATGTTGCAATTAATTCTCTGAAGATTTAGCTTATGTTTTCACACAGCAGTCCTTGACACTGAAATTATTGCTACTGCAGGTATGATTCTCTATAGATAGGAGAAGAGTGGGACTGGCAGAAAGGAATATTTTCGAATACATGAAGCTTTCAGAAAAAAACAGTTACTCAAGTCTAAGAAAACATGCAGGAAACCTCAAACTAAGTAAAGAGTAAGATCAACTTATGCTACATTATTATAAGGTTTCAGAGAAATGGGCAGCTGGTATCCTGTTGCAGGTCTGGAATGCACACACATATCCCTTCAGGATTTGATTTGAGTTTTGCTTCTTTTATCTATACACTTCTAAATATATGCTGAAGGGACACCAGTGGGACTTCGTCCCTCCTGACATCTTGAGGGCAACAGCATAACCTCTCTTCACAGCCCTGTGAGGACAAACACACAATTTTGCCACATTCCACTTCCTTTTGCCTACAGGACTGACAAACTTGGGAACAACCTGCTTAGATAACAGTAATAAGCCATGCCCAACTAGAGCTGAAAAGAGAGACGGGATAAACACATGGGAAGTACCACTTTACTCCAGTGAGCTACTCACTTTTAGAAGTGCAGTTGTTGGATGAATAAATCTCAACCTGCTTAGTAAGACTTCAGCTTGAAATTTGAAACAATTTTCCCTGACTTTGCTGAATGTTGATGCTTGTGTTTCCTCATCCTCTGCAATTCCCCTGGAGACCCACCCAATTTTGCCCAAGGGAGTTTTAATCCTATCCACAAATTGTAGTCCAAGAGCCAAACGATTACCAAATAACCTTCATATTGGAACACTTTTACAGTGCAGGTCAGCCTTTTTTTGTTATTGCTATACTTGCCATAAACTAAAAATCATCTATATGTTCACTTCTGAATCATAAATACTATCACTTAAAATATTAATCTTTTTTTGTGCATACCACAGTTTCACAAAGCAAAACATAAACCATGTTTTATACATTTCCTTTCATTTTCTTTCAAAATAAACACATCTACTGAGAAATGAAACCTTTAATCTGTTTTTAATATATTTTTATGCCTTACATCAAAATGGCTTATATAGTAGAACATGATAACTAATGAAGAGCCAGAAAACAAAGACAGTAATAAAGTGAGGAAAGTAGAATAAATATACAAACACAAAAAGAAACTCAATGATTCATTGCTGCTTCCGTGCTTAAATTGTTGAAGAATTCCTTTTCAATGACAAAGAAAAAAGTATAATAAAATAGATGGCAACTGGATAACACTACATTTGTGCTTCTATATGAGGAACAACTACATGATTAAATCTCCTGGACTCTATTCCCACGGAGACAGAAGTATCAGGCAGGAGCACTACCATTCCTGGCAATACTAACTAGAGATGTACTACCTCCAGGAATTCATATTCTTAACTTGAATAGAAGCAGCAAAAACTGTGAACAATTCCAAACCTGTACCTAGTGCACTATTTCCTATCAATAGAGAAGCCTTTCTGCCTTCAACCTGCAATCCCTGCAGGTTTTGTTGGCTTCTCCGCCAAAACACTGGGATGAACACACCGCACAATGATGTATTGCAAGTCAGATGCTCAAGTCCTTCTCAGTTTCTTCCTTTGCTTCAAACTTTATGATCCTAAAACTTAACTTTTAGATCACACCTGTATAATTACCTTAAGCCAACTGAAGGTCTACTCACTGAAGCAAAGGTGTCTCAAACAGAACTGTTTAAAGTTTGGTTTACACTGACAAATACTAGAGTTTAAAAGTTGGTCCTGCAGAACTTCAACACGATCCTGAATATGGCAAAATTACCTACAGTATTTATGCTCAGCTTTCTATTACTAAAGAGAAACTATGAAGAAAAAACATGTAAGTTATGAATAGGCATAAGCTTGTTAAATCACATTTCATCTTTCATTAGTTTTCAAGCTTTTTACCCTATATTTGCTTTATATAGCTCAGTTTATACTTAGCAACTACTGTAATAGTATTTCCATCTACTTGTACAAAAGGTCTAGATGCTTTATGAGAAGGCTGCGTATAAAATATTTATATTACAGAGCTTGAATTCCATTGAAATCTTGCAAGACAGGAATATGAAAACAACTTTTTAAAAAGCATATTTTTAGGGGTTAAGAATTATTCTCTTTTCTACTTTTCTGATTTGATTAATAGAAGTTTTCAAACAAAGAGCTTTTCCTTGTGTTGTCTACTCTTACCAACAGGCAGAGGATTTACTTATATAACACTCTTCCCAGGAGACACCCATGTAAAACTCACTTTCATCAATCAGAGAATGTGTGAATTTTAAAAACAGTTACGTTCATAGAAATCATAGAGTCATATAATGGCTTGGGTTGGAAAGGGCCTTTAAGATCATCTAGTTCCAATTCCCCTGCCAAGGGCAGGACACCTTTCACCAGACCAGGTTTCATAGAGCCCCATCCAGCCTGCTCTTGAACACTTCCAGGGATGGGGTATCTACAACTTTTCTGGGCAGCCCCCATAGCCTCACCAGTTCCAGTGCCTCACCACCCTCACAGTAAAGAGTATCTGTTCAACTTTACTAAGTGATTTGTTATTTATGAGTCATTCCTTTCACATGCCCAGTATTAAAATATGCACAATTGAATCCTTCTACATGTGAAATAAGCCTAAAAGAATTTTCTCTACTTGTACCTTCTTTATATCACAAAATATCACCTATGTAATCTGTAAATCACCCAGTTTACTAATGTCATCCCATTCTGGAATAGCTCATGTTATTAAAAAGAGATAAAAATTACTCTATTTAAATTTGTTATTTAAAACCATTCCAGAAGAAGTTCTTTTTCCAAAGGCTGTATTTTAAATGATAAAGTTACACTTCCTCATGAAACAAAAGTCTTATCTCTTCTGAGAACCTTTTCCAAAGATCATCTAAAGCCTCATAAATCTTTAATCCTCAAAAATATAAGATAAACTTAACAAACTTACTAGTATGTTCCAATGGATATTCACAGAACTGATTTTGCTGTACCCCAATAACTTTCATAATTAAGAGGTTTTGCTTATGTTTGCAGTAAATCAAGACAGCCCCTCTGTTTTCTCATTTGAGGCCTGCCAGTAATATGCGGTGTTTTGCCCAAGAAAAAATTACTATTAGCCACAAGAAGAAAAAGCAAATAAATAAAATTCACCACTGAGAAAGGTGATCCACTCTCAGGTGATGTGCATCCATCCAAATCTGTGATTCAGAATTTGAGGTGCTATTGTTTACACTTAGCTACTTAGACTGCACAGGCAGGAACCCCAGAGTTAAAATGAACTAATGAACTGGGCAAGTGAAATTTTGCAGCCTGGGGAATCTATTTCTTTTCTGACCCAAACTACAGTGTCTGCACTCTGACATCTAGTGCCTAAATACACTTCATTTTTCTGCTTATTCTTTATAACCTGGCTAAACCAATGGAACAGATGAAAAATGTCAAGTAATAACAACAACATAATTAGTAGTTATGTGCTTGTACTATAAAAGCAGAAACTGAGATAAGATTTACTCACTGGAGGGGAGGAATGATATCCAGGGGCACTTTGAAAGGCTTATGAGTCAAGTCCATGCAAATCTCATCAAGTTCAACAAGACCAAGTACTAAGTGGCCCCAAACCTAGGTCAGGGCTGTTCCAAGCACAAATAAACGCTGGGTGGAGAATGGACTGAGAGAAGCCGTGGGGAGAAAGACTTGGGATTTTTCAAGCACAAGCAGTGCATGACCCAAGAATGTGCACCTGCAGCCCAGAAAGCCAACTGTATCCTGGGCTGCATCCAAAGCAGAATGGCCAGCAGGCCAAGGGACAGGATTCTGCCCCTCTGCTCCACTCTGGTGAGAGCCCACCTGGAGTGTCACATCCTATTCTGAAGCCCCAAACATGGACATGGACCTACTGGAGAGAGTCCAGAGAAGGGACACAAAGATGACCAGAGGGCTGGAGTCCCTCTCCCACGGAGACAGAGAAAGCTGGGGTTGTTGGCTGAGGAAGGCTCCAGGGAAACCATGCAGCAGCATTCCAGTAACTAAAGGGGTCCTACAGGAAAGATGACTTTTTACAAGTGCAGGCAGCGATAGGACAAGGGGAGCTTTAAACTGACAGAGGGTGGGGTTAGGTTAGATAGGAAGAAATTTTATACATGTCAATGGTGAAGCACTGGAACATGTTGCCCAGAGTGGTGATGGATGCCTCATTCCCAGAAACATTCAGGGTCAGGTTGGATGGGGCTTTGAGCAACTTGGCCTGGTGGAAGGTGTCCTTAACAATGGTTGGGGGGCTGGGGGTTTGAAACCACATGGCCTATAATGTCCTTTCCAACCCAAACCACTGTATCGGTGACCATACCACAGACCGGACAATGGTACAGACCAGCATTCTTCTGAGTACGAGGACTAGAAGAGAAAAAAAGGAGAAATATTCCAATTTACAGAAAGGAAGTGAAGAACTGGAATTCCTAAAAATTAATACAGACCTAGTGGTGAATTTTAATAAGTAACTAGATCTCAGCTGGCATTACTTACTGCATTTCAAAGTCATTTCACACACTGAAACATTTGTTTTTAAATAATTTTCTTGCTATCACACAGAAAGCATGTGTAGAAAAGTCAGGAACTGAACTGAAATTTTTAACTGAATATATTTAAACACAAACCATGCTAGTTTATGCAGGTCAATAAATCAGTTGTATTTAACAGCTTTATCTTAAAAACAGTCTATCATAAAAGTTGGAATTGGCAAATTTAAGTCTAAATCCTTAAAAAATGTATTTAATAACTTAAAATAGAGCTGTAGACTGTAAAAACTATCATGGATATCTCACTAAGCAAGCTTCAGAATTTTAATTAGAATTCCCTGTATCTCATGTACAGCTATAATACACCATTAACACATGAATTTTTGATGAAACCATGTCATTTACAGATTTAACTACATATACACAACAATAACAGCATTATAGCAATCTGGGGCTCTTTTTAGATTACTTAAGGTTTATACTGTGGTTTACTTCAGAGTCCTGGTTCTGCAGTCACTCATGCTGGGAACCTGGTTAGAAAATGTCACGGCTCCCATCCAGTTCCAGCAGCTCCATCCCTTTTCCTCAGCGCAATCAAGCTCTATACAAAATGGTGCTGGGGAGGTACCCAGGGCTGAGCCTACACCCCAAGGACCAGAAACACTCCTAATGTATCCACTCGTTTGTCCCAGTAAAAGCACCCTAAAAAACAAGGAAGATGGAGATTCTGAACAATGTGCCAAAACCAAATACAGACCGCTTTGTTTTGAATCTCAACTGCTCTGCTGTCTTTCCCGTGAGGGAAGAATAGGAATGTACCTGAAGAAGAGCAAACAGAAATTATGAAAAAGCTGATGCTGGTTGGAATACAAAACTGCAGAATGCCAAATCCTCTGCTTTTAGAAGCCTAGAAGTACTCAGTGCATTTAGTCTTTTTCAGATTTTTGCCTCCTTAGATACACAAAACAAATGATTATTCAAGAGATTATTATAGATGTCTAATGTTTGCTAGCAGTTTCCAGTTCTCAAGGTTCCCAGGCACAAACTGCATCACTAGATTTAGCTTACATTTCTTAAATTGGCACAACTAAAATAAGAAAGTTATTTCTTTTGGCATCTTAGAAGAATTAAAAACATTGATTTAGCATACCTAAAAAATCCACTGTAAAATACCTTGTTGTAAATAAATGTACATCATATGTTTATGTTTCCTATTTTCATTTTTATTATCAAGATAAGTTTATTGAAAATAACTGTTATCCTGTCATTGCTAGTATTTTAGAAACCCACCTATAATACAGGTGAAATCATGAGCATAAATATTTCTACATAGATACCTCAGAGTATTTTGACAAAAATAAGTAATATTTCATGCTCTTTTGCATATTTCATCTCTACTTTTATTATTCACAGAATATATCTAGCCTTTTTAACAACAAGTATTAAAAACAAAAGCAGACCTCCTACAACAGTGTTGCTTAATTACCAAGTCCAAGTTAGCACAGACAATAGACTAGATAAATACTTCCACTGATTATTTGTGAACCAAAAAGATTACATTATTTCTATTTTGTTATCTATGCAGTATTCCTTTGCTTTATGTCCTTAAAATCCATACATATGAAATAAAATGTATCAGTAAACAGCATTAACAAAAAATGTACATTCTTTTTCTGCCAAAAATTCAAGGGGAGAAAGATCAAACATTTCTTCTTGACAGTCATAAATTCAAATAATACTCTACTTATTGATGTTTAAAATTTTGGTTGTAATAAGTATTCCTGAATAGCCAGAGTAGTTACCGTACTATCATTTTCAAAATACTCCAAAAGCCCCAAAATATTTTACTGAAAATAGACTTGCTTGCTTGGCAGAGTTGGCAGAGTTATGCATACTTTTCAAATCTATCAAATGTTGCAAAAACACATGTCTTCTCTTTTGTGGGACATCACGATTGCTCCATTTGTGGTAAACTTGCCCTGGGACACAGAATTTTCCAAAGAAAATTGCACTACAATGGCCCACATCATGCCATCTGTTCTAAAAACTCTCCAATGATTTCTACAGAGGATAGTCTTAAAAAATAAATGGAACAACATGTCCCAAAGTACTTTCTTTACCTAGCTTAAATACTTTTCATGAAAAACATTCTGAAAAATTTAGAGAGCTGTAACATTTCCACTAAGTTAAGCTCTTAATATTCATCTATTCCTAAATGGGTGATGTTCATGGACTGACTGTAACATATGGGAAAGAGCTCCATGGCCGCAGATGCAGGGGTTGCATGGGGAGTCCCAGCCTTCCCAGGAGACGAGTCCTGCTGGCTCCCTTCCCTCCCACTCACACCCCCATCAGGAGCACCCTGTGCTGCTGTGGCAGCAGCAGAGCAGCCAACAGCATCACTGAGGTCACAAAAGTAAGCAGCCATGGAGCCACAGTCCTGGAGTGGCCAGAAGTGGTGATCTGTCAGTCTAGTACCACTCTCACATTTGACTGTGCCATCTCAGTCCCCACAGAAGATGCACTGCAAACAGTGCAGATGACACAGCCACACAAAGGCCCATGGACTGGGAGAAAGAGTGGGACAGTTCTTTCAGCCTGTGTCAACACTGTGAACAAACTTCATCATGACAAATACCTTAAATGCACTTCACCTGCTCTATAAGAACATAAAGAAAAAATATTGTTATGTCTTGTTATTGTCTGCTCTCTTTTAAGACTATTTCTCTGACACAGAGAGCAACTATAAATTTTAATGCTGAACACCATGGCCTTCCATCTTTGGTTACTTTTGAAAATGAGATCACTGTAAAACACCAAAGTATGCATAAAGTTCAGATTTCTGATTGTATAAACAAATACTTCCCATAAAGAAGCATACTATCCTTATTTACAGTGCACCAGAGCTGTTACTTTATAACAGATACACAGAGGAAAATGCCCAGAAATTCCCCGGTTAAGTCTGAAACCCCTTTCAAAAGAACAATAATGTTCTGCATCAGTACAGCTTCATGTTATCTCATGTCTGATTTACAAATGGAACAAAAGTTCCTAAGAACTTCATTAAATGGCTGTTACCTAGTAATTCCAATCTTTTCACAGCACAGCCAATGTTCTTAGATTATTAGTATTTGTTAGTCAAATTTTACAGATATAAATAGTAATTTTAAAATATCCAAGATGTATGTTGAATCTAACTCCCACCCCCCACACAGCACACAAAAAGAATGTCACTGGCTTTGCAATATCACTTCACATGGGTGATCTGGCTTTGGGACTGGTCTGGTTTGGGTTTGTTTGAATATAAATGACGTAAGGCAGCATTTCTTTTTCATATTTAGAATAGCTTTAGTCACGCAGATGATATGCCTGTCAAAATAGGCCCAAACTGGAATCCTAGCAATAGAAAAAAAAAAAAAAAAATTAAAAAATTTCTAACAACTTGATATGAAATCATAGTAATTGCAACATCAACATGAAGACACATCTTTCTTTCCCTTACCAGAGAACCTTTTATGCCCTTGACACCTTCCAGACATGAGAGCCTCCAATTTATCCTTGATCCCAGTGTGCTCCTTTCTGCTGAGCACCACTTCACACCTCTCTAACTGGATGTTGCTCACTCACCAAAAGAATGTGTTTGTTCCTCTTGGGCTCTGGAATTCACTAGGGGCCATGCCCTCAAAGATTCCTTGCCCTACTCATTCCAAAGCCACAGCACATTGCCTGGCACACAGACTGTGAGCAGTCCTGGCCCCTTTCACCCTAGGGAAGGAATGTGACCTTCTTCAATCTTCCACCTCCCATTCTCGCATTCTTGTGATTCAAGAGGACCCATTGGCAGATGTAGTTTTTATTCTCTGCCTGAGCAAGGTGTGATCACTACGGTTCCATTCAGGTTAACAGAAAAACCCAATGGCATTTCCAGAGTATCTCTCAAACACACAACCATTTATCACTGTGTTTTAACCTATCAAGAAAATGGTTGTAAACATCTCTCTCACACATACACATGAAAAAAAGGTGGGGAGAAGTGACAGATTATATTTGATTGTGCCTGGTTGTTCCTACCAACTGTTACTTCTGCTTTGCTCTGGCAGTCAGTATCTGTTATCTTCTCTCACAACCATCCTCAGCAGTAGCACTCTGGGTGTCTAAAGGAGCAATCCTCAGAGTGCAATATGTACAAATAATACAGTCCATTCCTTCATTTGAAAAGCAAAGACTCATTCAGCTCAAAGCATCTTTGCCTAGGAGCTGCTCACTTCTGCACACTGCTAAACTTTAGCCACAGCACTCAGTAAACAGAAAAGCAGAATGACTCTTCATATATCACTAACTGCTGTAATCATCCCAAGTAGAAAAGTAAATATTTTGAAATGGAAATACAGCCAATCCACACTGAAAGAAAAGGTAAATCAAGTGTGACTGACTGTGCATAAGACAATCTGAGCAGTGACTACCCACTAGTAGAAAGATACCAGCAAACTCCCTATCCTCTATCAGGTCCATAGTAATCAAAGTAGATATAGAAATTGAAAAAAGACACAACTAAGTCAAACACATGAAAGCATCCTCAAGTTTTACTGGAATTTTATTCCAGAAGAGTGGGGCAGGGGGGAAAGCTCTCACCTACTCTATAAGGCAAACATTCTTTACATAAATAATTAAATATAATAAATAAATAAATAAAGCATACTGTGATGCTTTCTCTTTTTCCCCCCTTAATTTCCTAGACATGCCAGTTTCCCCCAATCTTGAGACATACACACTCACAGCCAAATAAACCAACCTCATCAAAACCAAACAACAGACATAAAACAAAAACAAACAAAAAACAAAACCACAAAAAAAAAAAAACCACCAAAAAAAAACAACCCAAAATAGCTGACTTGTAGAGTAGAAATTCAGTTTCTCTCTGTAGTTGCCCCCACCATAGTCACCACTAGCTGTGCCTTATCACCATTTGAGGTGAGGTCAAGCAGGTCTCACTTTCACAGCTCCTAATCCCCCGAGTGCATTATCAACATCCAGTGAAAAAGAAAAGCAAGAACAGCTCAAGGACTTGGAAATGAAGGAGGCAGCAGAAGAGATGTAAAAACCAGGACTCCAGGGGCAGTCAGGGGATGTAAAATGGAATGTAAGTCAAACATAGTTACAACTTTCTTCAGCTGCTCTTTTGGTGATCTGTTTGAGGAAATGTAACAAGTATTTCTTATAAAATACTATAAAAAAGATTGGACAATAAGGGAAATAACTGTGAGCTCAGCTCATCTGATGCACATTTCATTGACTATGATTCTACAGTGTAGGAAAAGGCTTACATGCAGAGATTAACATTTTTATTTTACAGACCTAGTTCTATATATGTCTAAGTATTTTCATGGAAAGTGAGAAATATATTCTGTAACTAAAGAATCCTCTAGATTATATTGGTATGATTTCATATTTCTAAGACTCTTATTACCATTATAGCATCTATACAACCAAAAAAAAACTATCACATAATGCACAGCTAATTAACAATGTAGAGCAATACACAGAAACAGTGCTCTAGGAGAGAGGACTGTATCTGAGACTGATGACTGAAATTTTAATTCTCTAAGAATTAATGTATATATTTTACCTACTTCTAGAAAACAGATTTGTAAACAGTTTCAATATAGCATGGTCAAGACAAATAGAAAAAATAAGTTAAAAGTTCAAGCTCCAGAGGCAGGAATTCATCATGGTCTAATACAACTCCCTCAAAGTATGAGGGGCTTAGAAGTTATCTGCATATGCTTTCCATGCATCTGCTACAAGGGCAATGACACAAATACACAGAAAATAAACTCGTAACAGCAGAGGCCACACCTCAATAGTAAGAATTATGATGCATTGATTTTAAACTATACAACATTTTTTCATCAAAACTTTGAAGTTTAAGAAACATTGCTCATATCTCAATACACTTAGAATAAATAAACTTTAAAAGGAGTAGGAATGGGAGTCTGATAGCATCAGCCTTCCTCATTTACCACTGCCTTGCTTTACCATATTCACTCTCTATCCACAGACTAATACAGTCATTTGACAGCATTCAGTATTCATTAAAATTACTAGTCTAGAAACTTTTCAATAGTTTTTACTAAAGACCTATCTTCCTGAGCTAAAATTGCTTAGATTTCTTTGTAATGTAAATTCTTCTACTGTACACCTAGCAAGGGGCACAGGTCTATCTCATTAGTTCAGAGTATAAAATACCAGTCAATATTTATCTTAGATTCATGTAACATGTCACAGAACTGTAACTTTTACTAAAAGGATTAAAAAAATGATGTAATTCCAATACTTTATAAGCATTTTGTATTTACAAGCATTATAAATAATGATGAGCAGTCCATACAGAATAATTTATGGGAAATATATTGTTTTCAATTAAGTGTGTTCATCAAATTCACAGAAATACAATCCTTGGAAACAGTCTCCCAGTGTGAACAGTCACACTTCAAAATTAAGATGTAATCTTGTTTACACCTTCTTCAATATTTGGAATACGAGACCTTAAAAAATTATGACAGTAACAGCTTTGCTTAAATATCTTCATAGATGAGCACAGAAGGCAGACAGATACACTATTAGATTTTATTCTAAACTAAAATTATCTCTCTATTTAGTCCTCTCTTCTTGTAACATTTTTGTTTTAATGACTTAGTCTGCTATTATAAATTTTAGGTTATCTTTTAACATAACATAGGGACATTCTGTGGCTTCTGGTAAAGGTGTGTAAAATCGAGGCTCAGTGAACCCCAATCTGCATGAGGCACCTAATGACATGTTTCCTGAGGCTATAAATGACTAGGCACCATGATCCATGTGATCAATTCCATGTTCCCACTGCTATATGAAAAGAGGATGACCATGAAGACGTTGATTTTTTTTTAAAATAATAACAGAAATATTGCAATACAAGGCCAAATATTTAGTAGTAATGCATACACAGACAGTCCCAGTTACAGAGCTGGCTTCTGTTGGGCATATGATTAAAATAAAAACATTTGTCATGTACTGGACTTCATTCAGATCTAACATGACCCCAGCCAGGGTCAGTCACTTGGGTAGGAACTGTTTCTCTAACTACCACTTCAAAGTGCAATTCCTGTAAGTAACTAAACTGTCAGACAGATTCTGACTACCATAAATTTAATCATTTTCACAACTGCAATAAATATTTGCTGACATATTCAGCAAGTAGTCAATAGAAATTTATATAGGAGTTATATATATATACTTACATATACACATATTTATATATACAGAAATACTTATATAAACACATCCATATTCTAAATTAACAAAGTCCAAGTATTGATGTGCTGGGCAGCAGAATATGTTGTATTAGGTTAAGATTAGAAGATTGGAAAACACAGAAAAGCAAAAAAAAGTAAACATTTCAAAAATATTTTTAAAATATTTTTGGTTTTAATTCTTTAAATTACTAAATTTATGTAATAGGTGTGACACATGATATTGTTGCATAGGGTATCTTTTAAAAAAATTTAAGTTCACTATATATTATTCACAAAGAAAAACAACCCTTTTCCAATGGATTAGTAGCTCATTATTCTAGCTGTTATTACATCCATACCAAGGAAATATTTAACACAGACACCAAAATGTTTTTAAGGATAGATACATGAAAGGATTTAGAGAGTAGAAACTTAATTTAGGTATGATATAGGTCCTAAATCCTTTAATAGTCTGATTGTCCTTTCTCTTCCTTGCTAATGCTGTCCTCCACTTCCCACTGGAACAGATTTATATAGCTCAGCATTGATAAATCTAAAGTAATGTACATTAAAAAAAAGTAGCAATGCACTTAAAGTGATGACCAGTGAGCTCATCACTGATGAGTTACCACTCAGAAACATAACAAAAAATTGGAATTATAATCAGAAAAGATCAGCTCAGTGCTTGACAGCATTCAAAAGAGAAAGTATCCCGAAAAAAAAAAAAATCAGAAAAAAAAATTATTTCTTTGTATAGATAGATCCCTGGTATACTTGGATTCTGAACAATGAAGGGTTTTTTTCAGACTTGCAAATTTGATAACAGTAGAACTGGAAAAAGAGGACAAAAAAGATGGAACATAAAAAGTGAGAGTACACTAGAATTCTTCCATCTTCAAAATTAAACTGGCCTATCTCAGACATCTTTAAAATAATAAATGTGTACAGAGTGTTAGAACCTGAAGGAACACTCTGGACATCCTCAGCTTATCCTTCTATTCTTTTCTTCATAATCACTGTTAGGAGACATCATACTAGTCCAGACAGACACTCATCCAGTAAAGCTGTCCTTATGCTTTTAAGAAGGATGAAGAACTACCCCATTCACCTGCCCCACTAACAGTGACTTGGTAAGGACACAAAAAAGCCACACTGAATTTTCAGTACAATGTGCAGAATTTGACTTCCCCAGAAAAACAAAAAAACCCAAACAAATACAACCCCACCAAAATAAAAAAAAAAAACAACAAAAAAAACCCACCAAAAACCAGACAAACTCATTAATAATAATTATTTGTCTCTGGAAAAAAGTAGTAAATGCTACAATGTTTACCACACTCTGTAGTGTGGGTGTTCACTTGCTACATATACAACACATACTTTCACAAGAAGGGGCATACAAACAAAATATTTTATTGGAAATATATAGTTTTCAAAAAGATCTAGATAATAACCAATTAATACATTCCATTTACTTTTAATTATGCTTGCTGTCATTTACAGACTCCAACTCCACCTATATAGAGGAATGTAATCTGCATTATCAACTCTTCAAAAGAATTTGCCTACAATACACAAGATTCTTCTTCATGATAAACTTAATGACCATATATATAAGGTCTTCATCATGCTATTTACAACCATTTTAAGATATTAAATAGAATTATAAGGCTTTTAAAGTATTAAGCCAGAAAGGTTATGCTGTCATGAAATTTCTTTCCTTCCCTCCTCTTCTTCCATTCTATTAGGCTATCTTAAATCAAGAAATACTCAGTGGAGCAAGTGTTAAATCTGAAGAATCAATGACAACATTGTTGAAGACAAGGTAAGACTCAGTATTATCTTCTCTTCTTCAACACCCACAGGTTGAAAATCATTACCACAGCTGTTCTGCCTTCAGGTGATGTATTTTTTAACAGTTTGAAATCTCTCTGAACTTTGTGCTTTTCACAATGAACTTTCCTTTAAACAACCACAGTTTCTTGCATATCCCTAAAACATTTAAATGGCTGTAGAAGACAGTGGTTTCAAATGTTTGAGACATTTAGGTTATATAAAGAAAGCAGACATATAGGTTCAATGCACCTCTGTACACTGTCAAACTAATTCTGTCTCAAACACAGAACTGGATGAAAAAAAATTTTGATATTAACATGCAATAATGATCTACACATGTGATTCATAATTGTTTGTTACTGTGAAGCATAGTTATCAACATACATGTTGATATGAAAACACAAGGCTCAGAAACAAGATCTCATATTGGGATACGTGGATCATGTTCCCTGGAGAGGAATAGCATTTTATTCCTTCATGGGTTAATAATTTGCTCTCAGCTTAAAAGAGATGGCACCTGCTCTGTCAAATACATATTTGCATTTCCAAAGAATAAGAGCAGCAAACGAGACAAGGGGAGGAGTAATGAAACTTTTCCCGAATAAATTAAAGAACTCGACATGGGGAAGGGATGAAGCATTTGAATCTGAATGAAAACTGCAGAACATGACAAGAAATACGTACAAGAATTGGAAAACCTTTTCTGCTGGTGATGCTTTCCAGTGAAAACCGGCCAAGAATGTAAATAACGCAAGACAAACTGGAGCTTCACGGAATAACAAATCTAAGCAGTTGTAACTTGTCAGGATACATAGATTTTGACCTGATTTTAGTACAAATAAACAAAGGAAGAATGTCTCAGTTCTACAACTGCTGTCATTAAAAGTCCACATTCCACAGTAGTTCACTTTGTATTTTGAAAATAATGCTTTTATTTAACTTTACCTTAAGATGGTAGATGAATTATGGATGAATTACAGAAGCTTTCAAGGTTTCTAGATGATGAAAGCATTACTCCACCCCCATAGGAGTTCTTATCATTTTAGTTAAGGTCCTGGACTAATCATGCAGAACTCACTGTCTCAATATATCATCATACTAGGATACTGAAAGGGTCATCTCTTCATTTAGATGGACAGCATTTTGAGTCACTGATGTAAGATCCAAAATGAAAAAGCTTCATGGAGTGACCACAATTATCAGGCATGTGCCCTGAACTGAGGTCACAGGGAACATGGCCTAAACCCTGAAAGAGCACTCTTAAAAGTACAAGATCTTTACTGTAGCCCATATATTCTTATTAGGTTCCTTTATAGCTACCTGGTTGTTAAATTGCACTGAAATATGACTGGATATGCTCTTGTTAGCTAGAAAACTGTACCTGAAAGATTCTACAAATTCTTCTGTCATTGACAGATAGACCGACCCTGACTTCATCAGCTCATCATACCTAAATAAGAGCACACAAAAATCCTTCAAAGAGTCTTGAAGAACTTCTTGTTCACAGAACAGGTAATTTGATATACATACTGGATCTTCATCATGACTCTCTCGATACCAACAGAGATACGTAAAAATCACCACCCTGGTGTACTGTGCAATACAGGGTGGAAAAATATATTGAATGCTCATATAGGCTGGTTTTGTAATTTCTGGGTGAATATTTATAGGAAACAGTCTGAGACAGAACATAAAGCTTTTCTAGGAGTAACTGTTTTGAATTTACAAAAGCAAAACATTTCATAACTGAACATGGTATTCTACAATGTGAGGAAAACAAAATAACTACTTGGCATTTTAATTTTAAAGAGGAAGTAAAAGAAAATTCTTATCAGAGTACTATACTGTTATGAAGAACATCTAATATTCAAAGCTGGGAGGTTTCCCAGGATTCCTCCAGCCATTCTACTTTTGTGAAGTAAGTTATGTCAACATCGCTAAGTCTAACAAAGGGCAGTGCAAATTTTTATATTTCTGTTGTATGAGATATTTAGAAGGTTTGAATTCTTTGACATGGAAGTTGTCAGACTGTTTAAACACAAACATCTGCATGAGTGCTTTTAAAGTAAAAACAAACAAAATGACCCACTGTACTTCCTGAGCAGAAGCACCTACACAATTTTAAATTTACAACAGCATATAAAGATAAACCTTACCACAGATGCAGTAGTTTTTCAATGTGTATGAGATGCAGAACAAAGTAAACCTAAATGCCTAAGGATTAAGAGTTTCAAAGTAAATCCAGAATTTTTAGAAAGGCCTGTAATTTTATTTTTCATTAAAAAGCATTGCTGGAATATTTTATATCAATAATGAATTAAGACAGACTTTTTGGTAAAAACGTACCATAGTCATGTTTTTGGGTCATGAAGAAAAATAGAAATGCTCCAGACTACTTGTTTATTTAGATATGTTTAAAAATAGATCCTTTGATATTTAACTTCTGGTACATGGCCCATTCTAATGAACTACTGTTTTAAGGCTATTTCACTTTGTGTTTATATTCAGTAATTCATGCAGAAGACTCAATACTTTCTTAAGAGTTCAAGTCTTCCTTACCTTCCTATTTGAGAAAATATCCAAGGGTATAATTTATCTCACACAAAGACGGATGTCTTAAAATTAGATTTTAAACTGTGAACAAGTCACACCAGCCAGGCACCCTTTATAATGATTTGAGAGACCTGGATACATCCAGAATGTGCTTCAACTGACCTATAAAGGATGCTCATCTTAAAATTAAAATTTCCCCCAGCAGGTGCTTTTGACTTTCCATTAGTAATAATAGCAGAGACAGAAGGCAACCAGATGGTACTTAGATATTGAATAGAAGACAGAACAGATTATTGTATACCTTTAACATTTTTAAAACTTTATTTATACATTATGACCAAGTTATCAAAATCTAAAAAAACAGACAAAGTAAAGACATTGAGTAAAATATTCTAGGGGTGTACAAAAGCAGCACTACAGTTACAGAAAGGAGATTAAATCGAGTTTTACATATCTAAACCTAAAACCTTTTCACAGAATTCTTTTAAATTTATTAAAAGGTTTTCATTGAAGATTAAAAAGAAAAAAATAATTGAAAAAGAAGAAAAAAAGTAGCCATTATATTTCCTTTTGCTTGCTTAATTCATTCCTGCTTGTAATCACATATCTTTCACTTTTCATCTACTTCAGTATCAATTTTTTGGCTATAAATGTTATCTCTATTTTTTTTTCTTCATTCTCTTTTTTCCTTCTTCCTGTTCTTAAAACATATTTCTGGCATAATATTGCTTCCCATTCACTTGATTAATTCACAAATTCATGCAGGAAACAGGAGAAAATTCACACACAATTAAAGAGGCAAAGCCAGCAGCAAACCCTTGAGTCTCGGGACACAGTGGTTCATAGTCTATGTCTAGGCCATAATCTCTATAATCTAGATTTAGAAGAAAACACTACTTTGCCTTTCATAAGACAAGACAGCAAATTTTGCTGATTTCACACCACCTGAGGTTTTCTCCTAGGCTGATACAGCTGCCTTACTATATGCAATTCCTCTATTTCACCTAAAATTAGCTCTCCAAGACCACAAACATACAAATTTGTCTTGGAAAAGCCACACATACTTCAAGAGCATTCAGGATTGATTTCAGGTCATTTCCAAACTCAAACCAGTGTATAAATAAGAAGTGTCCACCTGGGGAAATATTTAGACCAAAGAGAATAAATTTGACTCATTGCTTTTACTTTACACTATATACTTTAAAAGACAAAGGAGAAAAGAAAGACATTTCTATTAACCATATGAGTTTTCCCCATTCCCTGACTAAACCAACAACACATCAGAATGCTTCATAAGCAATATCCAAAAGACAACCCAAAAGGCAAGCAAAGCACCATGCCACAGCAGAAGGCTCACAGATTTGAATGCACCAACATAAACTTCCATGAAAATTTTCATCACACCTCTGTTGAGATTGTTACTACTGCAAGGACTAGAGAGTGAGTTTCTTATTACAACTACTGAGCACTAAACATCGCATTAAATGTTTAACGAAAGAGACACCTTAACGATTTCAAACCAAGTAATCAAAACAGGGCTGAAAAATCAACCTAAAGATATTTAAATAATTCATGGTGTTTGTATTAACTGAATATTTCTGCCACCATAAAAAAAAGTCATTCCTAAAATCCCTAACAGAGAAGAAAGAAGTATCTAGAGGTCATTTTAGTCATGATTTTCTATAGTAAACAACAAACATCTAAAAATAAAAAGCTAACTAGTCCCCAGAATTGGAAGTCTAAATAGCAATACTGAACTAACAAACATGGCTACAACTCTGCTTGTCTTTGTTTTATTTACTTTTTAAAAAATAGTTGAGGGCAAAACAATAGTGTCAGAATTGTACACTTAGATTCCAAACTTGTATTCAGGGGTAAGAAATAATTAAACAGCCTCCAAATACTTACATTTGTTAAGCTTTTAAATTTGTGGCAAACTAACTATATCCCTTCAGGGCTAAACTGCTGCAAACATTATTCAGAGAAGTCTTTTATTTTCTTCAGAAACAATTAAAAAAGAAAATGTGTTCTACATTGCACAAACATGTTTTACAGGGTGTTTGGGGACAGTTACTCATCTCAATTCCAACTAAATAAATAAATATTTACTTCTCAATTTCCTAAATTAGCCTAAATACTTTACCTGCATCAGATCATTTCTATCCATAGCAAGAGCATTGTTAGTGTACTGAAAACTAGGTCAGGTTGACAAAATCAAGATATCAGTTTCAAAGCCCAAATTTTTAACTTTTTTCCACTCTTTTAGGCAAGGTATTAAAAATAAGCACAAACATCAAACCCTTCTCGGTGAGACCCAGCATGTCACTTCTTCAGCTTTCCAGTACTGTCAATTTGCTGGTTTAGCTATAAAAGTAGTGCCTGAAGAGAAAATTGTTAATAAAGTATGGTTATGAAAAACTAAAATTGTGGACAAGTAATTGCCATAAGTCTTCTATTACTGTTACTAATTATTTTGGAAGTGCCACAGGAAACAATAAACTGGCTGAAGGAACTCACAACTGAAGGTCAAGAGATCCTTTATGTGGAATTTTTTGTCACAAAATGATTTGCTTTAACCTTTATACCAGCTTCTATTGATTAAACTGGCTGTGAAATGCTATGTAATTCCTTCCAAATAACACTTGGAACCTCATCTACACAAGAGTAAAAAAAATTGGGAATTACACCCAGAAGGTGTAGTCCATATTCTTGGTATCTTTTTCACTTTAAACAGTAAAACAAAGCTCAGCTGGGAACTCCTGAAGCAGGTTGCAAACCTTACTTGATAGCAACAAGCTGTAGGGAGCTTTCAGGAGGCCAGAATCCTTTTCTCCCACAGCACTGCATAGTATTGAAGTCTCCCAGATTTGACTGGGAGAACTTCATTGTAACTTTAAAATAAACATAAATGTCTTTCACAAGTACCTTCTCCATCCACAGGTAGAAATCTGGCTGAAATTCTCTTGATCCAGCACACCAAACCACAAAACAAGACCAATTGTTTCTGTAACCCACTCCCCTCTAATTGTCACCACTCGTTCGTAATTCCAGATACAAATTAAGACGTTTCATCATCCACTTTCCATCGAGGCCTTAAAAAGACTTGTTAAAATTGTATGCAGAAGGCTTAATTTACCTATGATCTAATAAAGGTCGTAACAACTCAAAGAGAATGAAACATCATATATTATCTATACTCAAGGAGCATCTGGACGATGCTCTTAGTCACACAGTTTAGTTTCAGGTAGTCCTGTGAGGATCAGGGAGTTGGACTCAATGATCTTTATGAATCACTTAAAACTTGAGATATTCCATGAGTCTATGCTATATGCTGTCAGTTTTTATTACATTAAATCTAAAGCATGACTTCAAGCTATTATCTTTCATTCTATATGTGCCATTCACAAGAACTCAGTGCTGCTGACATGCACACACAAAACAAAAGAAGCCCAGTCCAGCTATCCAGACAGCTGACTGAAGTTTTCCAGTATTAACCTATTATTTTACTCCCAAATGTGCTATTTACACTCTGCTATACTAAAATGCTGCTTTAACAGCTTTCCTACAACTCTCTTATTCTCTTTATTTCTGTTCCAGTGATCTCTTTCCATAGGCAAGAGGTACCTAGACCCATCCTATAGTGACACCTGAATGACAGTTCCAGAGCAGAAACAGTGCAGATCCTCCTTTCAAGTAAAAACCTAATATCTAGTGCTCTTTTGAACAATTAACTTTATTGCTTTCACACTGCATGAACTCATAAAAAATATCTGTTCATTCATGCATTGCTACTGAATACTGTTCAAGACACCTACAGGTGTTTAAAAAAGATGATTTCAGCTAGTATGTAACAATTCACATATACTTCTTCCTCAAAAAATATAAGAAAGGGGGCTTTCAGAAACCTGCCTAAGAACAGTAAATTCTGATGTTTGCAGGCCCCTAAATTAGATTAACACAATTGGACCCAAATATTTCAAATCCATAGCATGAAACATATCACTCCATAAACATTTCAGACTGTTGAATAATTGTTCCAGGCCTTCCCTGCCATGATAAACAACAAAGTCCTTCTACCTTGACAAATGAACGAGAGACAAGAGAAGCCCCTGGAGGAAAGTGCTGCTTTGTGATGTCCCATGTTTCTTGATGCTTGTTTTCCTTCTGTACCAGATAGACATTTCAGGCTCTGAGCAATACTGGATTACCACTTTGGGGAGAAACAAGGGACTTATTTCCTGTCATGTTATCCATAAAGCACAGCACAAGTCCAGTCATTTGGGAATGCATACTAGGTTCTTGGTATGGATTTTTTTTTTTTCCCGGATGCATAATGACTTTCTAAATATGTGCATCATACCATTCAAGTGCAAAGGAAAACTATTGCCTTGCTACATTAGGTCATTTAAACTAAATGGAAGTAGGAAATGTCAAGTAGCTTTTATAAAAACTTAAAAGATTATGTCTCCTGCCACAATTACTAGTTTTCCCCATCCTGTTGCATTGCGTCTTTTATTTTATGATAGGGTTTTATAAGTTTTCCATTTTTTTTCTAAACTTACATTAACAAGATAAAACTGCTTTTGAAAATTAATAAAGTTCTACCTAAATTTGTAGAATAAACAGTTAAACAATGAAGAACTGAAGATCCTACACTCTGCTTGTTTAGCTATGGAAAAATAATACCTACAGTATGGTAATCTGATGAGAAAACCTTTAATCCATCTCCAAACCAGGACACTCAGAATGAAAGATGTAATTACATTCACTTCTGACAAATAAAAGTGTTCTTAAAAAAGAATCAGAACAACACTGGGCCACAAAACAAACAAACATAAACAAACAAACAAAAAACCCCAAAACAAAACAAACCCAAAGCACAAGAGTGAGCTTGTAACATCAACACGTAAAGTTTAAGAAGACCAGCCTGTAAAGCCTAAGTTTGCAGCTGCATCTTTTGTTTCCCGCGTCCTCGCTGTGTTCGCATCTACGCTGGATGCCTCAGCACTTCAGCGTTTTGAACCCGGCTACCGGGGGCAGCATCAGGACACTGACTGGGGTTGAGCAAAGTGATATAGGTCAACGAGGCAAATTGGCCGTAACTAGAAATCAAAGCGACGCGTCGTGACCAATTCAACACAGCACGGCTAGCTACAACTTTCTGCTTAGCCCCTCCGCTGCGCCCAGACACCGCCGCGCATCACGGCCCCCCCGGTTCCGCGGCTCCCAGCGCTCCGGCCGCCCAGCGACTCGCCAACTTACTGCAGTGCGATGCGGGCGGAGGGAACGCTCGGCCCCGGGATGCGAGAGAGCCCGGCGCCCTGGGCAGCCGCGGGACCGGCCATCCAGCCGGGCCACCGCCAGCGACGGCGGCGACACCGCCGCCAGCCCCCCGCCCCGCCCCGCCGCCGGCTGCCGCAGCCCAGCGCGCCCGGCCCGGCCCCGCGGGGTCACCGCCGCCCTCGGCCCCGCTTCTCGCCGCTCTCCGCGGCACAGCGCGGCTCCCGCAGCCGCCCTCTTCTCGGGAACGGGCAGGCGCCTCCGGGCGGCGCGGTTTTAAGCGGCGGTGCGCCAGCACATCTCCCACCCCCTTCCCGGCCGGGCGGCAGGGGGGAGGGGAGCAGCGACACAGACACACAGAGACACACACACGCTATCGCTCACGCACACGGAGACACCCCCTCCGCAGCCCCTCCCGCCCCCGCGCAGCTGCGGTACCTGTTGTCCAGCGCCCGCATCCCCCGGGCGCCGCCCCCCGACTCCGCGCCCGCTCCGCGCTGGGGCGGCGGTGCGGCAAGAGCCGCGCGGGGCTCCGCAAAGCTCCGCTACCCCTTCTCCAGCCGCTGCCCCGCGCCGAGAGGCGCTAAGCCCGCGCAACACTTACCCAAAGTTTATAGGGTCTCCTCGCCGGTGACGACCGCCCGGGGCTGCCGGCCGCCCTCTCCGCCGCCCGCTGCGAGGTAGCGGGGCTGTGGCAGCGGGCGCACCCGCGCAGCCGCGGGGCACGGAGGGGCCGAGCGCCGCCCGCCCCGCGCCTACCTGCCCGGCCGGGCGCTGCCGCGGGGCGCCGGGAAAAGGCGGCGGCCGCGGAGCGGCTCCCACGCAGGTGCGCGGGCACTGCGCCGCCGGAGTCCGCGGCTCAAGGAGCTGGGAGAGGCTGCACCCTCCCTGCCACGGCACTGTCCGGTCCTCGGCGGCCGCTGTCCCCCGGAAAGGCCGGGCCAGTGCCCGGCTCGGCGCCCCGCAGCCGCTTCAGCAGCAGCCCGCCGTGCCCGGCTGCCCAGGAGCCATCCGGCCGAGGGACCTCCGCGAACCTCGCTCCGCGGAACGCTGCCCTGGGCCCCCGCTTTCCTCCAGCACCTGTTCCGGAACCTCTCCGAGGGTAGCAACAACCCAGCTAGGGCCTGTAAGAATTTGCAGATTTACTCAGAAAGAAAAAACGAGGGACCGGAGTAGCAATGGCATGGAAATTAATGTCTTTGTGCCAGTGCCTACCATTTAGCAAGACACAGAACTGGGTAGCTGATCAAACTTTCACTGACAGGTTCCCAGTGTGTTTAATGAGAGATTTCTATGCACTACCAGCTTCCATCTTCACCAAGTCTTGAGTGGTCAGATAAGCCTCAGAACTTCATCTGGGAACCTGATTTTATGTCTAATTAAGGTTACATTAATTTCCATTTATATTCACTTTATTGATATATGGCTCTAAAAGACTTCAGCTTTGAAGTGTGTTTTAAGCAATATAGATGAGCTTTAGCATGTTGCTAATAATTTTATATAATAAATCCATTGACATTTGAGAATAAAAAACATTTACCAGCATTTTTTTGTTTCATTTGTACATGTGTCCATTCTTCCTTTCTAAAATGTGCATTTAAAGGCATTTCTAAAATGTGCATTTAAAGGGTTTCATTTTCCTAAGACACAAATGCTAGAAATTCTTGGAATCCTCTTTATTTTAGGAACCATGAAAACCATGCCAGCCTGATTTTGTTTATAGAGAGGTTTCTTAAAGGAGAATCCCTTAATTCACCTAGTGCACTGAATGTGGTTTCCTCAGCATAAATGCTACCTGCTGTCTATAAATTAGCTTCTCCACAACACCATAAAAGATATTTAAGTGTTTTGAATTAGCACATTTCCAAAACTCATTGACACTCCAACTTTTTGTTTAACAAAAGAGTTTGAAAAGTTAGATGAGCTTCCAGCATACAACTGAAATGCAATTTTATGCTATATAATGGAATAAGTACATATTTATGCCATATACTCAGTAATACAAAGGCATTCATAACTAACATTTCATGTTGATATAGTTTTGATTGTCTTAAATGAACTCACATTGTATTCTAAATAATTCATTCCATTCTTTTCATATTCTCACAAAACCAAAAGAAACAACAACTTTTCTGTAACTTTGGAAAAATATGTTCTTCAGAGGCATAGCATCATACATATTAACCTTTAAATTCACATCCAGTAGTCAACTTTATAAATATCTTTCCAAATGCCAGCTTCACAGTAGTATGTGCTAAGTACTTGTGTCTAGTTCCCTGTGTCTAATCTATTGCTTTCCCTTTAAGACACTGATTTCATGAGATTCTTTTTCTCCCAGGGTAGGAATTCAGTCCCAGTATATTTGAGCCTCAAGTTACTAAATATGGATCAAAACACTGAAATACATTGAGTAGTTACTCACAGTTGTGATAAATCATTCCAGTACAACACAAAATTTTTATAGGCCTTGCAATAAAATGTTACATCTCATGGTATGGGGCAGAGGGCTGGTTTTGAATCACCATATTGCCTAAAAAATTGCTTTGAAGCACTCTCAGTTATATGTGGTCATATAAAAAATAAAAATTGCTGCAAAAAATATGATCACAACTAAAAATGCATTTCTTTATGTTGTGCAGAACTTCTATTCATGCACTTAGGCCTTTACTGTTCTCTTCTGTGTATTAGAACAGTCCAGCTTCAGTTGCTATTAAAATGGAAAAGGCCCCACAAGTTCATTTATAGTTTGGAATGACAACTCCACTGACACTTGTAGCTTTAAAACTCCAGAGAATAATTTGGAGGTTTTACGACACAGGAAGAAAAATTAACCCATTAAGCATTTCATATGCTTAGGAAAGCAACAACCCTCACACAGGTGAAAGCCAACTCAGCACAGCTGAGCTGTGAAAGATCAATGTAAAAGATGTCAAACTGAAGGATTCTAACATTAAGATTCTTCTTTTTTACTGGAAAATACTTAGGAGATTGCTATCCACATGCCTAGTTTTAGAAACATTGCTGTATTACGTGCTGTTTTGAGAATAGGTGGAGGATGGGGATAGATGGATTATGGCTTATGGCTAAGAGCTTCCTCAGCACAGAGCTCCGTGGCAGCATTTGTGCATAGCACTTTCACATAAGCATCTTTGTTCTGGTTTCAATACAAAGCTCCATCATCCTGTTCCAGGATGCTGCCCAAACTGTATGTGCTCCTGTCCTCCCCTCCTTAATCAATCTTCTACCATAAGCAGATTAAAATATGCAAAGAAAAAATATATAAAATATGTTTGTCTGTTAACAGCTCGCTCCTTCACAGCAAAGAAAATAACAGATGTCTAGAAGCCACAGCCAGAATTTTAAATATTAAATTTATTATACTATATACTTAGATCTGTGTTTGGATATTTAAATGAATTTTGTTGCTAAGCATGACTTTAGGTTGCTCATTTAATAAAACTATAATGAACTTGGAGCCTTACATTTTTATATGATTTATGAAAGAATAAAGCACCTAACTCAAGAATCCTAACAGAAAATAATCCTCAGTTTCCAATGTGTTTTATTTGCTTTTAATATATTACAACAACACCAGTCATCTGCAGTTATAGTATATTAGTAGTTTTGAAGAAACAGGGTTCAGTCTTACAAATCTGATTTCAGTAGTGGTATTACTGTACAATCTCACATGTACAAAGTATTGAAAAGTAGCCTGACTCCATATGAAATCAGCTGAGGTATTTTTCAGAATGGTTTTAAGAAACAAATGTAACCCACCAAATTTGTAAAAGAAAAAAATAATCTCCTCAAAATTTGATTAATCTACTTTAGAACATTTTTACACTATATGAAGGGTTTTGTGGAGAAAATGGAATTAAGTGAAAAAAAACCCCAAACTTTTTTCACAGTAATTCTATACTTTGTGTGTTTTCATCAAAAAATGTCAATATAAAGTAAACGACACTGCTTCCTCCCAGAAACAGCAAATTCACAAGCAATCAGTAATAGGGACCCAAGCTGATATCACTTTACATTAATTATTGTAGATATAACAATGTACCATAGAATAGTATGTATTGTCCACTTGACCCATATACTTATTTATTCTTGTGAAATACCCAAAATACCCAGAGGCATTTGTAGGTCTACTATCACTCACATTACTGATATTCAATACATATATGTGTGTGTGCTTTTGTGTGTGTGCGTGTGTGTGTATAAAATTCAGGGTAACTAAAAGAAAATATGCCACAGAGCATACATTTGTACTGGAGAAAATCAAGGACTGTTGAAAAACTAGAGGAAATTACATAAATCTCCTGTACTATTTTTTCTGGGCTTGCTATCCAGTATACCAGATTCTCTAACAGAATCTTTAGCTATTCTTTCATTAATGCAATTAAGATTTAAGACTGAAAGCATCTAAATTCAGACCCGTGGAATTAACACCAGCACACAAGATTATTTGTTTGATCCAAGTGCTACAGATCAGTCAGTCTTGCTTGTGTCTTTGGAGAATCATAGGCTGACTCCTCTTGGAATACCTTCTGAGTAATATGAAGGACAGCAGGATGTGTGGGAACAATCTACATGAATTTACTAAGGATAAATCTAGCCTGATCAATTTGACTGTTCTCTGTGATGAGCAGACAATATATGGATGAGTGAAAAATGGAAATACCAGTGGATGGTACTTATCTTGGCTTTTGCAAGATTTTCTATGCTTATTCCCACAGCATTTTCCTGTCCAAGTTGGACATATCAGACTGGATTGGTGGAAGCTAGATACCTGTGCAACTGGTTGGGCTAAGAGGGTAGTGATTAATGGGCTGTATTCTATCTAAATGCCAGTAAGGGTCATTTCCCAGGAATACATCTTTACATCTTTAAGGATAGAGGATATGTCCTTAACATCTTTATCGTGGTGTGAAGGACACACAGGAGTACTCGTTCTTAAAGTCTGCAGGTGAGAGGACCCTGCCAAGTGTAGGACTGCCATCCAGAGGGACCTGGACATGCTGGAGGAAAGGTCTGGCAGGAACCTTAGGAAATGCAAAGCCCTGCACTAGGGAAATAAAAACCCTCGGTGATGGGACCAACTCTGTTGAAAAAGCCCTGGGAGTTCTGTCAGACAGTGACAGCATTGAGTCCTGGCAGAAAAGAAAGTCAGTGCCATCCTGGGCAATAACAAGGGGTGTTGTTAGCCCACTCCAACCAGTATTTTATAGATCACACCTTGAATAATGGATCATAGGATAATTCTGGCCAAAAAGACTCTCAGGACATCTCTAGTTAGGGTCAAATCTGAGATCAGACTAAGGGGCTTTATTCAAAAGATGGAGACAGCATAACTTCAGTGGACAACCTGACTGTGCTGGAGCATCCTCATGGTGAAGTCATTTTTCCATATATCAAGTCTGACCCTCTCATTTCCACTTATGCCCATAACCCTGTTTTCCCATCATGCATAACTCTGAAGAGCAAATCACTTCCTTCTTGTTAGACTTCTCATGCATTTAATTCCATGGGCTACTGGTTAGGTGTCCCCAGATCCTTCCTTTCCAGGCTGGACAATCCCAGATGAGCCAGTGGTTATACAGATTGTCATATAGGTGTAACAATGCTCATATGACTAATGGTCTTTGTTCTGGTTTCATAATATTACCTCTAGTGCTTTAAAGGAAGAAATGACAAGTACAAAAGACATAAAGAAAAAGGCAGTAGAGTATCTTTCAGTGAATTTAAAGCTTTTTTTCCTTATAACTTATTCTCATCTTTATTTTCTCTGTACATATGCAGGGTTCCCCCCACCCCATTGTTCCTGTTTCCAAGAGGGACATTGGGCAATCTTAGGTCAGTGAGAGGATTTTCAGAGATATGGCAGGGAAATGGGTTGACAAGCTCCTAAAATCTGCATGAAAGATACCACTTATTTCAACAGGATGCAGGAATGAGCCCTTAGCCATACTAAATGAGAGGTCTTTCCTCAGTCTGAAAAGATATTATTTAGTTAAAGATTACTTAAGAAGTAGATGCCTAACAGCTCACTCATTCTGAAACTCTAAAATATAAAAACTACTAAGCTCTATACAAATATTATAGTACCTAACTGGGGCAGGAGGTAAGGGGCAAAATGTGCTTACTGTCTGTTTCTGGATGTAACATTGCAAGAGTAATATGCGTATTTTTTCCGCTACATTTCATTCTATATATATATGCAGGATATAAAAAAAGAAGCATATGGCTAGCAGACATGAAAAAAAAAAGAAGATATATATTTATTTATATATCTCAAATATGCATTTGATTTTAAATTATGGTTTTAAGATTAATTACCATATGTATGTTTACTGAACTGTCTTAACTGTGTGAAAAGATAGAACATGTCCTTAAGCATTTGTTGAATTTTAACACATATTGCAGAATCCCTATTTACTATGCAATGACCAATGTAATTGTTACAGGAAGGCTTTCTGTTATAGTTTAAACTTAGTTCAAGAACAATTGAAGCATAATATATTCTCTGTAAGTATTAAAAGAACTGATGGGCAAAATGATTCAATTTAGACTATTTTAGTTCATTCATGGTTATCATCTAGTGCAGAGATCATTCCTGTTCCTACAAAATTAAAGATATTGAGGGACTCCTGAATGTAGTGTCTTTCTTCTTCTGCTTTCCAAATTTCTTCTAAAATTTGCTTTGCTCATGTTGGTTATATCAAATATCATGCATGCACATGTGCTTTGTACAGGTAGATTTATGAAAGGCCCACAGTGGGATGTCATGTCTTAAAAAAATAAATTTGCAGGAGAAATTTATAAGAATAATTTCCCTGCATTCTTTCTGATAAGAAAAACAGAAGTTAGCACAGCTACTCTTCTAGATTCATGAAATGACAGAAGTATCATAGAACAGAATGTATGTCTGCCAGAGAGGCAGCATAGAACTTCTGTGGATTATAATTAAACAAGTATTATTACAGACATAGCTGACTAAAGGACTAATGAATCAATAGTGAAGAGAAAAATGGGTTTAATTTAATCTAGAAATTTCCATGAAAATGAAAAGCATTTAGTGTAAACCGTAAAAGAAAATGTCTACATTTCCCTGGTTGATGCAGCATGAGGAAAGGGCAGAAAGGAAAAGGAACATATAGCAAACTAATAGTATTACAATTTTCCTCAGCTTGATAAAGCACCCTACAAAAATTCAGCATCAGAGAAAGGATTATAAGAAATTATTTTAAAGTAGGTGGTAGTAGTATAGTAGTAGAAATTATTTTAAAGGTCGAAATTAAAAAGTACACATATGCCTGTCATTCACAATGTTTGAGCATAACTTGTCATAAAACCATCAAGTGAACTAAAAGAAGTCAAAACTTGCATTTCTAACTAGTTAGACCTAGCTAATTAACCCTACTTCATTTGCATTTTAATTAAGTGTGTTCAAAAGAAAAATTTTTTGGAAAAACAACAGACAGGAGATATATTGGGTTAGTAAGCTAGAGTTGTATATCAAACTATATTATCAGGAGTGTACCTGACTGGTGAGAATAATTAACACCACAATCAGCACCAAGACTTAGGGTTTCGGTACTATTATTCTACATATTCAAGAGGTACGTGTATTATTATGGCTGAAAATGAACAGAATTTAAAAGCTGAAATAAATTGGAAATAGTTAAAAAAATTCTCTCTTAAAGGACATTGAGAAAAAACAGTAAGAAGAGAGAACTAATTACATTTAATTACTTTAAAAGAAAGGTTTTCCAGAGTGCTGATGGAATTAATTTGGAAGAACATCTCCAAAAAATGGATTGTATCAGTGAAATTTAAGTAAGGAAAGCAAAAAAGGTGGGCTGAACAATGAAAAAAAAATTAAGAATAATTTTTCTTCAAGTTAGTAACAAGGAAGCCACCAGCAGTCTTCAAAAAGAAACTTCTAGTGGATTCAAGGCAATCAGGAACAGAAGAGAAAACAACAGTGGCAAGTAGGGCTAGTTAGCACCTGCTCTATATATAGCCCTTAAATCTCAGATTCTTATATAGTTTTTGGTGGAATTTAGGACTGTCCTTTTTCTTCATCTGAGTTTTGTTTTGCTGAAATGTCAGGGATCTATTTAAATCAGTTGAAAAACATATTTTATAGCAATGCCATAAAGGATATTTTGTTATATCTAAAATAAAGTAGATCCCTAAAGAAGCATACATTTTACATATATGTAATTGTTGCTGCTGTCTTTGCTCACTGCTATATTGTAAAGCATTTAAACGTGATACACAAATCAGTGTTACACGGCAGATACTTCAAGTAACTCGGTTTTATGTATTTTTTTTGTTAAAAGTTAATAAAATTTCTATTCTTAATACTTTCTACTATTCTTTTAGTGTTTTGAACATGTATATAACAAAAAACTCATTCCACTCACTTTCCTAAGAACAGATTCACATACAGCTTCCAGAGAATATTTTTCATGAAATGTATCAATGCGATTTTGCCTTTGTATTTTGTTTTACAAGAAGTTAAAAGCTAAGTTCTCTTCTAGTTGTGCTGTTACAGATATAAACATAGTTTATTCTGGATTTACACCACATAAATAGGACAAAAACAAGGGAACTGGTTTTTGAGAGTAGCAGGATCCTATGAATAAAGCACTCAGTGGTGAGCTTAGATAATTTGGTTCTGTTGTTGGTCCATTATTTGAAGTTGATGTCCAAGATCTATGCATGTAAAATCAGCACTGTGATTCAAAACTACAAGTTAGTAAACTTTCCTATAACACAACAAACCTCAAGTATTCAGGTTTTGTTCAGAAAGAAAAAAAAAATTCCCCATGTAACTCAAGTTCTACTTTCAAAGATGTCCAAAATTTCTTATTTTTGTTGATACTTAACAGATCGATGCCTAGGCCACCAGTGGGCCATTTTCTTTCATATCCCCTTCAGGAGACTAAATATAATACAGATTTCAATCATTCCCACTGTAAATACTCAGTCAAGTTCTGTAAAAACCACAGGAAAATTGATTTTTCACTCAGAAACAAAGCCAAAAGTCAAAGAGGTAATGTTCCAAAAACATAGAAGGACTTCAGAGTGGTTGGGGTTGGAAGGGAGCTCTGGAGGTCATCTGTTCCAACCCTCCTGGCTCAATCAGCATCACCAAGAGCAGATTGCCCCAGGTTGCCCAGTGGTTAATTACATGACCTGAGTGGCCTAGTTCAGACTTCTCTTCCTGAAGGCTCACAAATCTGCAAATATTCCTTCATAGAAAGATAATTTTTCATCCTCACTACCTGTGAATGCCAGCTAATACAGAAAAGATTAATTGGACAAAAAACAGGAATGGGACTGTACAGATACTCCTACTGAGGGCCAAGAACTTTATTCCACCTTCTGCTTCTTCTGGATTCTAAGATGTTTTCCCACCTAGAGGGTCTATAAAACCATGTTTTGAACTGAATTTTGATACAATAAAATTTCTTTAAATCAAAAGAAGTAACGAATTCCACCAAGACCAGATTGAATGTTAAAATTCTGGCACAGTGGAGGAGAGGACTTTGAACTCCTTCAGAAAATGTTTGAAACAACTTCTAATTTTGATGTTGTCACTTTCTCATTCTCCTGACAAATTTTAAAACAGAAATGGTGACACTTTTAAGATGATATGAATACCTGTTGGAGATGCCTTGAAATGCCTATTACAAAAAATTGTTTAAATTACTATCTTTGAATTTGCTTTTGACTCTAGTTCAACTTTTCCATAAACCACCATGATGTCTCAATCATGAAGGCTAGAGCCATTCTGGATATTTGAATTTGTGCAACACCAGGTTTCCAAGTTTTAAAGAACAAGAGACACACTGAATTTAGCATTAAAGTGCAAGATGCAAGAACCACATACTTGGAACTTAGTTTTAAGTGTTTGCCTAGATAACCTAATACTATTTTACAGCAAGTCTTTTAACTACTTATCTGTGTTTTACTTCTTTAGACTGAAATTATCTGTAGCAAGGAGTTTCTCTGATGTGCATTCTTATACACTGCCAGCACAATAGAGTAGCAAATTTGGTTTGATATCTAACATAAAATGAATCCATGGAACCATGTATATTCACCTGGCTTATATGAACTACAACCTTACAGCTGTGTGACATAGGAAATATTTGCTTCTAAAAGCTAAATAAAACCAAAATCAGGAAACCAAACAACAAATACAAAACATGCATTTGCTACTTCCTTAGTTTAACTTTTTAGGCTAATTTTTTTTCCACTCAGATTCTGGGTATACCAACTAATTTAATGCTGCTTCTGTTTTCTTTAATTGCTTTAACAGTTTTTATAATATTTTAGTTTTAATCACTTCACTGTGCTGAGTCTGTTTCAATGTATAACAAACACTTTGATTAGCTCTTATTTTCAAAACTGTCTTGAATGGAATTACTTCTGTCTGTCTGCTAATATGAATAAACATGCACAGCCCCTTTCAGAACAAAAACCAATCCTGATCCTGAAAATGTTGCTAATTTCTATCATAATATATTCAGGCTTATTATCTGGAAACTATCTCCTTGATATTGTGCATTTGCATATGCATGAATAGTCATCCACCTGCATACAGTTATTCTTGGTGCAGTGTTTTAGCACTTGTGAGTTGGAATTTCAGACATTATGCACCCCTTCTACTCTTTATTGATTGATCCCTGATTCTTCTCTAGGAGGCTTCACCTGACATGGATACCAAGGGAAGTAGGACTGGTGGAGGGGAAAGAGAGACATAATCTTGTTCAGCAATTCCAAATAGTGCTGCAACCATCAGAATTTCTATGAGGGATGGTGTTCTGGAGTAAGACATGTATAGGGACTTCTTCAGTTCCTCACCACCTTCACAAAATAGACACACAGCTTGCAACTGTCAAAGTTCAACAGTCTCCTGTTTTATTGTATTTGCTTTGTTGGTTTTGGTTTGGTTTTTAATTCTGTGATGGTCATTATAAAGCTACAACTCAATTTATTTTTAGAGATGACTGTACATTCAGGTCTTATCCAAAAGATACTCTGCTTTTAAAAACAACTTTCATCTTTTAACAAAGATGACAGAATATTTAATGCAAAACTGATTTTACTGCTAGAAAACTAAGACATATTTCTGGCTGAGAAAGTTGGGACTGTTCAGCATGGAGAAAATTGCATAGAGACCTCATATCAACTTTCTAGAATCCTAATGGTGCCTAGAGGAAAGACACAGAAGAACTTCTAGTCAGGAACTGCAGTGATGGGACAAGGAGTAAGGGGTAAAAACTGAAAGAGGGGAAATTTAGATTAGATATTAGGAAGATATTTGTTAATGTGAGGGTGATAAGGCACTGGAACAGGTTTCCCAGAGAGCTTATGGATGTCCCAATCCTGGCCGTGTTCAAGGCCAGGTTGGATGGTGCTTTGAGCAATCTGGCTTTGTGAGAGGTGTCCCTGCTTAAAGCAGAGGGGCTTGGAATTAGAAAGTCTTTAAGGTCTCCTCTAACCCCTTACCTTTCTACAATTCTATGACATAACAGCATTTTAACTAATGCCCATTTGATTTTGTAGAAATGCTTAAAATAACTGATGCTGTTACAAATGCATCCATGCTCCTTCATACTGTTTTCCTAGGAGAGGCAGAAATCTCTGGAATGATAAATCTTGTAAACTTTATGAAAGCCAGTGGCTAAGCAGATAAGAGACAGTTTAGCAACTTGTCTGGGAAAAATGTTTCAGCATAAGTGAAGCAGTTACCTATTCTGTTTGGTCTGTCAGCTGACTCACATGCACACAGTGGGAAGCAGGGACAATTTCAGCCACTTCCACAAAAGAATAAGGATTGCAATTTACAAAGAGCCAGTGGAAGGTGTTTTTGAGGCTGAAAGCACTAAGAGAGGTAATACTTGGCATGGAGCACTTGAAAAGAGACAGGAGAGAAGAATTTGTGAGACTTATGCTGTACAGACACCATCACTGTAAGGATCCAGTATGATGTTGCACAGTTACAGTACAGCCCCTTCCAGAGACTCAGATCTTTGCAGGTTTTTCAAGATACCACTAAGGACTTGTGGCAAAGTTGGCCATGCAATGACACATTTCCATTTTAAATAGAAATTTTTTCAGAAAAACAATTTTAGTATGCAGATACAGCCACTAATTGCTCAAAGCTACTTCTTAAATAACAGATCTACTTCCTCAGTGTGAGGGATCAGTCTATTCCCAGAATGGCCAAATTTGCAAATTTTATCAGATGCTAAAGTACACAAGAGCTGCTTCTGTCCTTTCTAAGGAAAATGTGCCCTGCATTTAGGACAAAAGGTTGAGCTTTGACTAGACTGAAAACCACAGCAAATGAAAATACCTCAATTACAGGTTTAAATCCTTCACATCATACTATTTTTAAATTTTTAATTAGATATCACAACTGTAGTTAATTAGAAGTTATTAAATTACACCATCCAGGATACACTGGGAGGAATTAGTCCGTATTAGTGAATATGAAAATGGCAGTGGGATTTTCTTTTTCCACCATTAGAGGGTAGAGATGAGATGAGAAAATTAAGAGATCTTTGTTAGTTACTATTATATAAGTGTACTTTATTCTTGCTTTAAGGAAAAAAAAAAATTAAACCAATGAACTATATGCAAAGAGTAGAAAGACAACCTTAAATAAAGAGGTCAGAGGAAAACTGATGGATGCATACAGGTAAAAATATAGATAAGAGAATGACTTGGGTTGGAAGGGACCTTTAAGATCAACTGTTTCCAACCTCTTGCCATGGGCAGAGACATCTTCCACCAGGTCAAGTTGCCCAAAGCCCCATCCAGCCTGACCTTGTACACTTCCAGATGGTAACTCATGCTTACTTTCAATAATTTTAGGAAATTAAATAATGACAAAGAAAGAGAAAAGAGAAAAATGTTCTGGAAACAAAAGAAAAATAGAAAGTTTGTTTAATGAGCTATAAATTAAGTAAAATAGATAGATAGATAGATAGATAGATTAGATAGATACGGAAGATAGGAACAAAGAGAAATTCCCCACATTATAATGTTCTCAGTCTGTAATCCTTTTTCCTACCAATCACATCTCAACTAGAAAAAATATAACAATGACTTAGATATTTGCTTTAAATATCTGTAAAGCCCATAAAGAAGTTATGCTATTTTTGTAATATTTGGCATTAAATGCAGCAAAACAACTAAAAAAGTGATGATACACAGTTTTCAGGAAGCAGACAGCAAGATTTTAGTAATCCTGAGATAAACAGTTCTGAAAAGTAAACTACAGTACCTTGTCAAAATCACAGACGCTACATCTGCATAAAAATGATGCACCTGAAAAAGAAGTGTTTAATATTAATTCCTATGAAAAATGTATTTGAAAAACACCTTCTTACTAAAAGGTATTCAGAATAATTGCCAGTTTTAGGAAACAGTAAGTGATGCTACAGTTAGAAACTTCACAATTTTCCCAGCTGAACTGATTAAATAGATCAAAAATTCAAGAAAATTGCATAATTCACAAAAAAGAACCAAATCATTAGCAATCATTGTAAAATCCCTTGCAAAGAAGCAACACCTTGGTTTGCTGATGCTGTAGTACTGCATTACTTTTTAATGGCACAAATTGTCAATTGAGATTAAGTTCCTTGAAAAGGTCTTTTCATTGAATTAAGCTTCTTAATAAAAGTAATTGCTTTTCTAATTCCCCACTGGGCTACTGAAGCATAATCCAGTACCTACTGTATAAAAAGTAGAGTCTCAATCACTTCAATTGATATTTGGACTGGAACCATAGCATCAAAACCAAAGCAATGGCCTTGGCAAAATACTATATAAGAGTGGGACTGAACATGTTGCAGAAAATAAGTAGATGTGCTTAATATTTTTAATGCAGAAAAAAATATCTCAATGCTTAGTTTTATACTGAGGCTTCCTTTAATTGATGTATTTTCAAAAGCAAAGAAAACATAGGAATAGAAACAGCAGCAGCTTTCCCTTGCAATAGATAGATCAGATAGCTAAGGGAAATTGTATTCTACAAACACAGCTAAGAGAAAAGCATAAGAAAAGAAGTTTAAAGAATAGTCTTACTTAAATGTTGAGATTTTTGCTCATGTAATAGCCATCCCTTTCTGAAATTTGCACTTTGTAAAAGAGATTATATCTGGGCAAAGACTACCCTGAATTTATAGCATATTTTATAGATCTCTCTCCACTTGCAAATTTGGTGCTGTGCAATAAAAGAGGCGTTTTTGGATGGTTGGTTGTTGTTTTTTTTTTACTTTATGGAGCTAGCATGTGGAAATAGTTGGTCTGCACAGCAGATAACCAAATGATTTCTGTTGAAAAAAAATATCCTTGGAAAAGCACAATGGACACTGATGCATGCTGCACAGCCATGGAATATTTGTTTCTTTTCCCAGATACTCCAAGTTGATCAAAGGAATGTAGATACTCAGATCCCGTGGAACAAATCACCTGCTGCATGAAAATAAAAAATAGATATGTTGCAAAACAAATGGAATCTTTCAGTGTGCTTCTTTAACTGAACTAGTTATTAGTTTTTATTAAGAATCACAATTTTTTTTTTACCTAAAACTCACAATATTACAGTAAGAATCAAGAGACACTTTCTCCTTTGATAGGTCTGATGCTGACTAGCAGGATACCTCCAAGATTCCTTTCTTTTAACTTGAGGTCTGCTTTTCCACTCATTTCTCTTGTCTAGATGTGAATCAGGTAGAACTGCTTCTTTTTGTATAGCACCTGGTGTAGATGCAGTAAAATTCCCTGTAGGCTGTCCCCATGATATTTTAGTGAGACAACTGAGAGATATTTTGGAAATAGCAGTTAAAAAACTAAAAATCAGTCTTTTGAGTGTGTATACCTCCACAAAAGCCAGAGAGGCTGGTCTCTAAGATTTTTCTGGCTTTCTCTTTATAAATGCAAAAACACTGAAAATGGTGAGCATTAAATACTCAATTATTAATCAGTTTTAAAAATACTTAATTGGCTTTCCATCTATACCTATTAACTAAATCTCCATTAGATTATAGTGAAATTTCCTTCCACAGGATAATTGCGAAGAGTTAATTGAACAAACTGGTCAAAAACACCGTAAGATTTTTTGTTTATTTACAGTTTCTTTGGGTTTTTTGAATTTTGTTTTGTAGAAAGCTGCCTTAAATATTTACATTTTGCCCTAATTTTTATAATTAGAAACCATATCTGTTTCAGTGTAGTAATGTACTCATAAGTAATGAGTAGATTATTTGCATTAAGCCAATCATCTCTCAAAACCAAGGATGAAGTGAAGCATACTTAAATAGAGTAACAGACCCCTTCTTCCTTGAATCTTGTAAAGGATGCTCTCTTTAGTTGTCCTAGGTGTTGTCCTAAAAACTAAGATTTTAGTTGTAAGCAACACAGAAGAATGTTAAGCACAATGCAGAGGTTTAACTAGAAATTTCTAATGAAAGATTTGTAATGGACTTACTGTAAGGCTGCTCAGAATTCAAGCAATAATATTGCTTTGGGGAAGTGAACATGAAGTCCTATAATATTGTGTATTAGATGATTACATCACAGGACATTCCATAACCATCTTCACTGCTACCTTGCTATCCCATGTGTCAAAATAATTTTTAACTTGCAAAATCAATCCTCAGCCTTGAAAAACAAATTAAAGTCCAGCTTTATTTTTTATTAATTAAAAATAAAAAATAGTTTGTAGCTATGGGAAACAACGTCCACCTTAATCAAAAAGTAATTTCAGACATTGATTTTAAATGTGCTTGTCTATATATAAATTGTCTGTTATGCCAAATGATTCATACATCAGAAGTGCTACACATGGTATGAGCAGAAACAGGCAAACACCTGTGAGATACAAAGTTCTCCTACTTAATTGTACATACAGCCTGATCTTAAAGAAACTTCCTGCATTTCTAGTAGTTAACATTCTTCTCAATACCAGTCATTATAGCTTTTTATTATCTTTAACCTGTTTCAAAACAGGGAGATACTTACTGAAGGATTCTTTTAATATCTTTTATGGATTTCATTCAATTTCTGTATATTTTCATTGGAGATGGACTGAGAATAAATATTGTGCTTTTTATGTATTAAAATATACATTATATATATATGGATACATTCAAATTTATCCAATTAAACTGCTGTAGTCTGTGAAGTTACATTACTTAGAGGCATTAAGATAATTGTACACTGTTCAAGAAGTACCTCCTGTTCAAAACATACCTGTTTACTCCTAAAAGTCTGAGCAGATGTTTTTCTCTTTTTAAAGTGTATTGTTCATCCCAAAAAAAATTAAATAAAATACAGAACATCACCACTTCACACCAAATTAAGGGAAAGCTCATGAACACACAATAGTATTAATGTTATTCTGTCATAATAATTTATAAACATATAGAATTATTGCAAAAAGACCCCTTTTTTTAAACCAGTAACAAAAGCAGAACAAAAAACCTGATGAATTTAGAAAGAAATGCTTCTCCAGATAGACATGGTCTTTAAAGATAATTTAAAAGTTTAAATGCATCATCAGCCCACTACACCAGAAATTAGTGAAAAAAAATCTCCTTCTTTCTAATACTAATTTATCTCAAATTCTTGAATATCTATAGTAATTTCTGGATCTGGCACTCAAGCTGGAAAGCAGGTTTATTCATGCCCTACAGTATCATAAAAAGCAGGTTTAGAAACCCACAACAAGCTTATAACATAAACCCTAAGGGTTCTTCAAGTATTAGCTCACAGTTTAAGATGACTGGCTGTCCATTACTAGCAGTGAAAATACAATCAATGCACTTTATAGAACCTGGAGATGCTCAGCAGCCCCAGTTGGAGTGTCCAGGTGGAACTGAGCTGTCAGGGCTGGATCTGTCTCGGCTGCACCAAATGGATGATCAGCTACACGGGGTGTGCAGACACCCATGGATGGACATTTCAGTTCCAGTGTCACAATCTGCCAGCTGAATTTTGCTGCTGTCACTGAGCACTTTTTAAAATAGTGCTTAAGATAGAGGAAAATAAGATTTCTTATTTTTTGCTTATTTTAAAGGACAATTTGACTCACATTCTTAAAATAATATTCAGAGTTCACTTAATTAAAATAGAGTATGCAGCCTTGACCTCCCTGTAATTAACTCTTCTTTTTTGCATATCAGTAGCAGTTCATTTTAAATCAACGGGGTTGTTCTGTCTCCGTGGAAACACTGCTAAACTTCCAGCTTAAAAATCTGTACCAGGACAATGGTACTTTTGCCAGACCAGCTCTGGCAAACAAATGTGTTTTTTAGATGACATGGCTACACAGTCCTCTGCAATTCTCTGACCTGAGAGATCTCAGCTGGGTTCTGATGCTTTGGTGTCTCACAGAGTTGGAATTTCATGTTCACATTTTTCTTACACTCATCAGTCTGGTCTGACTTCAGAGCAGCTATTGAGGCCAATACCTTTGGGACAGGCAACAGGGCCCTTGTAGGATAATTTCTGATCTCCTCTGCCCTCAGGTGAACCCCAAGAGCAGCAGGCATGATCCATCACAGTCAGGTGGGATGAGCTTGAAGTGCTTATGGCATGGGCTGAACCATGAGATTCTCATAAGGCCATGAAAAATACTTCATTGTTCCACAGATGCTACAAAGAATTTTCCAGAAAGTATTTTGAGTTGGCAGAAAATGTACCCTTTATAGCCTCATCAGAAGCTGGCTCCTACACAGCAGTATAGAGACAACAGCTTTCCTCCTTCTGGAGTAGCATCAGTGAGGGAATAAGTTGGTATAAATTTATTATATTAAAAAAAAATAAAAAGAAAGTATATTCCCATAAAAATGTAAACTAAAAATAAAGAGTCTTATGAAGAGAAGTATCAATTTTGTTCTTTTATGAAGTACTTGATTTACCATGGGTTCTGATTTAAAATGGTTGTTTGAACAAGAGCACTGAGCAGCAAGAATACTATCAGGGGCTACTGTTTATTCCAAAAGTGCTTACCACCTGTGGCTCTGCATATCTTCTATTCATTTACAAATGTGGATCAGGAGAAGAACAGAACAATTTGATTACCTGACAGGTTTGCAATAAGTTCCAAAACTTGTCCTTGTTTTTGGGTTCAGTTCCATTAATTGGAAAGTGAAAAGATTTGAAATGCATTTACACATGAAGTATAACACTGAATAACAGTAAAGAAACTGTAACCTTTTGAAAAAATCCCACTTTTAGTAATATTGTGGTTCCATTGAAATCGAGATGTCTGTATCACTGAATTACAGTGTTTTTTATCAACCAAGTCATTTTGCTTTTCAAGTCTGCATTTTTGGGGACAGTTATAAGAAAGAAAATAAATCGGCCTTGCTTTGTTGTAACCAAGATTGATCTAACTAGTACTCTTGGCTGATTCTAAAAAAGACAGAAATGTGTCAAGTACAGCAAACTGAACTTCTGTGAAGTTGCAGTAAACTAAACCAGTTGGTATACAGTGGAAGAGTGTAGAAGCAAAAACAGGCAGTAGAAAAGTCAGAGATGACAGTTTCTCTAACGCTATCTCACGTATCATTTAATATTCCTGCTAAACTCAGTCTTTGCAAATCAGGCATACTTGTAAATAAATTTGGTAGAAACATTATTCATGTATGCCTGAACTCATATTGTACCCCAAGGAATGGGGTACAATTTTTTTTTATTCTAACACTTCTGCAGTGTACAGAGCTGAAAATGGCTTTGTCTTCATCTTCAATAACATGTACTACCTCAGATCAGCAGTTTTCCATTCAAGCTTTAATCAAAACAATACTGAGATTTCACATGGGGCAGTGGATCAGCCTTTTGCTAGAAGCTGGCTCAGAATCTCCCCATTCATTCAAATGTTTCTGGAAAGTTCATTTTAACTAAATGTACACAGTTTTTCTGCCCAGTGAGAAAGTTTATTCTCTGAAAGTGAACTTGCTGCAAGAGTGCAAAGCTTTGTTTAAATAGCTAACTGAAACAGAAAAAAAAAATGGCAATATCAGAAAGAGGTTATATTTCTGTTATAGTAAGTCTGTTTTACTGATGTTACTAAAACTTATTTCCTGATGATTCACATACAATTTATTTCCTTAAACTTTACACTTCTTAGGTCAAGTGACTCGGTCAAAAGCACACAGCTGAACTAAAGATCAGGTTTTGTTAAAGTAGAAGCTAATAAAGGTTGCTCTTTTAAGGACAATCTGTAACTCTTCATCGTTTTAAATGCTACTAATAAGCATTTAACAGATTTGTTTTACAAAATGTTTCAGGATGTCAGTGGAATGAAAAATTATCTGACTTCAATTCACAACATGAATAACACTTACATAAAAAAATACATACTCTTAGTATCTGCACTGACATTTAAAAACTACCATGTAGAGCAATTTTAGGATTATATTATTGGTAGTACTAAAGAACTATATCTTGACAATAAAAAAAATAAAAGGGCAAGAGCAAAAAAAAAGCTTACATTTTTACTAAACATAGTAATATTCTTTGGAATTGAGAAAATTCAGGCTTGTGCATGGAAAACCCTCTTATTAGCAAACCCTTTCATGATTTTTCACAGCCAAAAAATAAAGTAGCATATTATACCCTTTGTGCCAGGCTAGAACTGTGGCTTTGCAGTTACAATCTTGACAATGGCTATTGAAATGGTAAATAATAAATACTGCTTTTTGCAGGAAAAATACCTAACCATATTAAATAAAAAGAATGTAAACTGATGTTCTGTGTGGCATGGAATAGTATTATTTCTCTTTGGCTTGTTTTCCTAGTACTTTGAACAAAGAGGAATATTTGCTTACAGGGCAGAAGAGAAGGTTGTCAACCATTAGAAATTTCAGACATTAGTTACAGCTTTTATAAATTACTGTTCTTTGTTGTTCACAGGTTGGGGTTTTTTTAATTAGTTAAAATAAAAACCCATACATGTATAACTTTAAAGTAGTGAAATAATATCCTTTTCTACCATTATAATTGTGTTTATGCCCAGCTGTATATTTGCAAGATCAATGAGATGAAAGATAACAGCATCTCAAAAAAAGGCATGAAATATTTTCTTCCAGGGTACTTAAAATAGAAAGTTAATATATTTTTCAACAACAAAGAAAATCCAACCTTGAGTTGCAAAAATGGCAGTCTGAATCTCAGAACAGTAATTATATTAGAACATGGTGTTGGCGAATGTATAAAATGTTTAAAGCCCTACTACAGCAAATACATTCCAAAAGAAAGTAGTGCTCAAATTATGTGTGCTATGCATGTACAGGTTCTGCATCTTCACTCGTTTAGGCACGTGTTCAGCACTATCACAAATGCTTACAGATACATCCACTGTGACTTACCACCCCTAAAGCGCCATATGGTGAAGTAGGTGGCAGGATAAATTTCTTGAGCAGAAGTCTGTATGATAAGTTATTCTTAAGAGAATTGTTGCATAATGGAGTAAAACACTTTCTGCTATGTTGTTATTTCAGAAGATGTTTTTTTTTCCTATTTACACACAGGTACGAAGAAGTTATTTCTTAATTTATTCTTAAAATTAAACTTAATATGCTTAATAAATTGATGACAGATTAGAAATTAAAATACCAAAAGTGTTGAAAAGGGTAGGGGGACATGGACACATACAACAAAAAAGTTAGGATTCTACTTTTGTTCCTTAAAAAAAGCTCCTATGAAAATACACTTTCAACAAGATTTGTAGGATCTGATTTCTGGAGAATAAATAAGCCTCAGGGTAATGAAAGTAGTATCAGTTCAAGATTTACCTTCCACCCTTAATTTATTCCTTATCTTCCTCCCACATTCCCTCTCAACCTTGACTCAAACTCCTCAGAGTTTCAATTGGAAGAATAATTGAGGCAAAGTTGAGCTGAGGCTGGGCAGAATCTGTTTGAATGTACCTATACACACATAATGCAATAAAACCACAACTGGAAAAACCTGCACATGCATAATTGCCAACCACCTAATTTCTGGATGAAGTGTAAATAATGCATTCAAAATTCAATTACTAATATTTTACATGCTAAAAGAAGCAGGCTTATATTTAGCTCCTCAGTCTTTTAAATTTTGATTCATAGTTGTAGAAATCTCTCTTTAGTGTAACCCACTTAAGCTCAGCATAACCCATTTAAGGACAGACCTTCTAGATGCTAAAAGCCTTCCGGGACTGTAGTTTGCAGCTTAAAAAGGAATACAAAAATTGACAGTATAAAATAAGAAAAGAACACTTAGAATATACACTTGTCTGTAAATAGATTTTTTGATGGTGCTATTTGATTTCTATTTGGAGGACAAACACCACAATACTGGCTACAATACCAGTTCCCCATACGTAACTATTGGCTTCAGAAGCTAGGTTTCTTTTTTTTTTATGGCCCAGAACTAAATACAACAGCTGCTATTTAGCAAACATAAAATCACCACATGTCTGATAAAAATAACATACTTATTAATGTTGCATTGCAATAGATTTGTTGATGTTATTTATCTCAAATGACTATGCAGTGCTGGAAAATGGAAAAATGATGAAAGGCTGAAAAAAAAAATTTTCCCCAGAAGGAAAATCCAGAGGTTTTCAGTTTCCCACTGTAGACAGGCAAAGCCTCATGCTCCAAAGCTGCATATGCCAAGGTATAAACCAGAGCTGTTGGGAACCAGAGCAAGCAGTTCCAGAGGCACTGGAAGATGGCCTCTGTGAGGCTCACTTTTGGGGTGCAAACAGCAGTATAAAGGGCTGAGAAAGAGATTCGGTGCATTCCCAAATGAAGGGATAGAAGCATTTTTTGCACTAGTCAAGTCCGTCTTGTGAATAGTTGGGATGTACAAATTATCATAAATAAATTCAGAGATGTGTTAAGAATCTTAATTTTAATTTTATACAAACATGGAGTCTGTGTTCTTGCATATTTTCCATGAATATTATCAAATAGTAGCCTGGAAACAACCTCTAAAAATGAGAATTGGAAACTAGTTTGCATGAACTTGTTAAGCTAGGTTGCACTAACACTAACTGTAATTAAATTTTAAATGAGGGTCTCGCCACTAAAGATTTGCTTTCCCTTGCTTTTGCAGCTGATGCTACCATACCCAAGAAAGCTTTTAAAATGTAAACATTATATATATAGCCAAAGAAATGTATAAACCGCCCCTTAAGATCAATCCTCAACCCCAGAGAAAGACAGATTAAAAAAAAAAAAAAAAGAAAAAGTAATGTAAAACAAATCTCTGTATATTTATGATGAATTTTGCTACAAGAACAGGGATGACACTGACATATTTGCATTTTCCTCATGGTAGTCTACATGACATTGTTTTGCACAGCACTTTTTTGGACATATTTTGAAACTTAAAGTTATTTTAAAAACTTGAATATGTGGAAATTAATAAGAATATACTATCTTCAGTGAAGGCAGCTTTATCAACAGAAGTAAAATTTTTTGTAACCATATTTATTGAAAAACAATTAGATTGCATGCATTACTGCTCAGAGTGTATGTTCTGCTTAAAAGAATTTTGATGGATATCATTTCACATCATTTCTATAGCTAAAGTTCAACTTGAGAGCAATGGAAAAGATTTTGGCATTACTATAAGGCTTTTGTAAATGAGAAATCTGCCGAAGTAATTGTAGTTTTATTTTCACGGGTGACTCATTACTTAGCTGAAAGCAGCTTGGGTACCAAACATGTTTTCCAAAATTTCATCTGAGAACATCAGAGATGATTTTTTCATGCATCTTTAAAATTATTTATTCTGACAACTACTTCTGTGATTGATTTTAACTTGTTAAATCAGATGTTAAAAGTCTACTCATTTTAACAATTCCTGAACTACTTCAGACTTCCTAAAAGGCTTAGGATGACAGTTTTTGTCTGATGCCAAACATCATATAAAACTATGTGTCAGAGCTAGAAAATTTAAGAGGCTTCTAATGTTTTTTTATAACTGTTTTAGGAAAAAAAAAAACATTTCTGAATACTTTTATAAATTAAAAAGCTAAGATCAAAGTAGAGAATTTTATCTACAATCATTTCATAGTTATCTTGTGCCTTAAAAATGGTTGCAGCTAGATTTCTTCGAATCAAAAGAAAAACAAAGCAAAAGAAAGTAGCAGCTGACCATCTGTGAAGAAACCACTGCCTCCAGCAACATCCAAGTACACTAATTTACTCCTCCTGAGGCTAAAGTTAAGATAAAACAGCTTCCAACTGAAGAGCAATTTAACGCTTCTAATCGTGCAAGTTCAAAAATCCATCTTTTTATTAAACCAAAAGTCTTGCTTCATAGATTTTGCCTAAAAAATTCAGGTTCCATTTATCCCAGCTTTCAAAAGGAAAGGTTGCCTTTGGATAAGTAAGGCATCATATACAATTTCAGATCCTTCCCTTTTCTGGGAAAAAAAAAGGGAAGGATCCCTTTCTGATTAAACTTGATTAGGTAAACTACTGTAAAATTGAAATATTTCTTAGCCTTCCAATAATTAATTACATCATATACTCTTTCAACATGAATTTTTTGTTCCATCAGAAATTGCTGTATCATATGCCAGTGAAATCTCTCTGGAGATTTTCTTGGACTATTTTGCTCTTAAATCTGAAGAACAGTGTCTAATGTTTAAGAAAATGCCATTCCACTGTACTTTCACAAGCTCTAAACTTAGCCTCAAAGAGGTGGGTTTTTTTTGTTTTTTCCCACTCCTTGATATATTTTGTAGAGACAGTAACATTTTCAAATTTACTGCAAGTTGTTTTAATCAAGATCTGTCACTTAGTGGCTGAAGATAAGAGCTCTTAAATTAAACTGTATTTCCTGTTCTCTGACTGATGAAAACAAAATATAATTTGTAAATGAATTTGTTAATACATACTTTGGCACTCAAAAATGATTTTATTTTGTTCCCACTAAATTTCATGCAGGTTTTGTTATCTTCTAGACCAAGAACAGATTTAGGTAAATTCTTAGTGCATATTCTTCCTGTGTGTTTTATGGGGTACCATAAAGCCATGCTCCATGGTCCTAATGAGGCTGTGCCAGGAATGCCTTAAGTACTTCACAGTCAGATAACCCTGAACCTGAAGTCTTTTATTTGTAACACAACTACTGCTCTACTCAGAATTCGTGGGCACATAACTAAAATAGAATACTAATTTTTATTTTAATAAAAGAGGACAGAAATCTTGGCAGCTTCTTAAAAATATCTTGGGAATCACGCAACCATATAATGGTTTTAGTTGGAAAGGACCTTAAAGATCATTTAGTTCTAAGTCCTCTACCATGGGCAGGGGCACCTTTCACTAGAGCAGGTTGCTTCAAGCCCCACCCAACCTGGCCTTGAACACTGCCAGGGATGAGACATTCACAACTCTGGGCAAAATTCCTCCTGATCCCATGCCTCACCACCCTCACAGTAAAGAATTTCTTTCTAATATCTAATCAACATCTGATCTAAACCTACTTTCCCTCATCTCAAGGCCATTCTCCCTTATTCTGTTGCTACATGCCCTTTTGAAATCCCTCTCTCAGGAGAGTCCTCTTTCAGTTACTGTGAGGCCTGTTCCAAGGTCTTCCTGGAACCTTCTCCAGGCTGAAAAGCCCAAACTCCCCCAGGGTGTAGTCATAGGAGAGGTGCTCCAGCCCTCCAGTCATTCAAGATAATCACAAGAAAGAACAACATGAATAGTATGAACAATTTAAAAATCTCCTAAAATTAAGAGGTGTGGTGGGGTTGGGTAAATAAAATATAGTCAAAAACTCAAGTTTTGTAAAGAATGAGAAATAATTCATACAAGTAAAACTGAGAACTGAGGAATAACCCAAATGTGTGGAGACACTATTCTAAAAAGTCAGAGAGGTTGCCAGCAGAAATACACAGAGATACTGTTGAGCATTTTCATAAAAGGCTCAGTAGTAAGGTGATAATGTGGTTGGTGACAATAAATCAGTCATGATTGCAAAGGGAAAAACTTATAACAAGGAATTGCAAAAGTAGCTGAAAAATAATGAATGAATTAGCAAAACAAACAAAAAAAAAAAAAGGGAGAGATTTTACAGTTAAACATTAGGATGCATACTGAGAACTCCTTTGTAGAAAGTATACATTATAATAAGAATTTTTCAAAACCTGATTAGGAAGAAAGGGAAGCTACCAACTTACTACTGGAATTTTTTGTTTCAGATTTCATTCAAAAGGGACGGCTCAGCTGAGCAATTAGCAAGTTACAGGCTACTGGAACCAATTCAGGAATGAACTGAAATAAGGTTAGCGTTTCATCTTTCCTCTGAGAAAACGGAGGACAGCAAGATCAAAAGATGTAAACAGCTGTGCTTAAATTTGAAAAAATAGAATAGAAGGATCCAGAGAACAGCAATCAGCTTAATTCCAATTCTCACAGAAATGATGGAATAGCTGTCTTCGGGTAAAGACTACAGACAATCTAGAGCAGATATCCACTTGGCAAGAGAAAACTTCTGCCATCTACTTCCTCACAGTGAACAGGCCTTACAGATAGGTGGAAGGAGTAGATATAATGCATGTTAATTGGCTTAACACATTTGCCAGTTTTATGTACCATATTCATAAATAAACTAAGAATTAAATAATCTGGATTATAGTACTGTAACTGCAGTGAACCATGAGTGTGAAGCTATAATTAGAGCAGTTACTGCCTGTCAAGCTGGAAGGAAATACTGAGTGGGATTTCACAGGGTCTGTCCTGGATCCAGTATTATTCAATATTTTCATTAAGGATCTGGATGATGGAATAGAGAGTACATTTATTAAATTTGCAGACAATACTAAGCTGAAAGCATCTGCAAGCACTTTACTGAATAGGATTTAAATTGAAAGTAACCTTGACAAATTGAAAAAGTAATCTAAAATAAAAAAAGTAAATAAAGAAAAAAAGAGCAAGAAAAAGATTCAGTTCAATAAAGTACAAAGTATAACACATAGGAATAATCTCCAGTTGGGAAAATACAAGAGGAGGAACAACTGACTATGCATTAGATTTAAAAAGGGTAATGTACCATAGGGACACTAAGAGTCAAGAATATTGTACTATATATGCAGAGTCATTTGATATAGGAAATGTTGACTAATCTTATTTGACACGAGTGCATTCAGTCTCAACAACTGCCACGGTCAAAGCAGCCTGTTTAGATAAAGTGCTGCATGAATTTTAGCTACATCAGAAATTTTTAATGGGAAAAAATAAAGGACATCATCTTGCCTTTTGGACTGCTTGAAAAATTAGAACTAGTATTTGCCTCACAGTGAGGCAAATACCTACTTTCACAATTTGAAAGCAGGTAGTCTTTGCAATGTTCTGTGCCAATTGATTTAAAAGTTAAAGCACTGCTGTTTCTTCACGTAGGAGAAGTATACAAACTAAGGTGAAGGTGTTGAACAGTACCTATAAAACAGTTGACCGCAAAGATTACAGTTTTTGATTAAGTATGAAGCACCCCAGGGAGTTCTGTACCAAATAAAGCTATAAATGAAAAACACATTTGAATAATGGAAGTTACTTTCCTATTTTGCTAGGAAGGTGGGGTTTTTTTCTGTATTTTCCCAAATGAGGATCTGCATCCATAAATACATTTCTAATGCTATTTGTATTGTATAGCTAACTCACACAAACCCCATAAATTGTTAATATTTATGGATTCATAGAAACAATAGTTTTCCTTTTCTATTAACCTTTGTATAATATAGCTTATGAAGATCTGGGTCATCTAAAAGATGGGGAATAAATAGCTGCATTTGAAGATTCAGAGAGGGTAATGAACTTTGAAGAGGAATCAAAAACTACATACTATTGTAACATTTGTAAGCAGAATCAATGTAGGACACATGCAGTAATTATTCTATGCAATGCTCACCAATATTTTTTGCAGTTATCACTGTGCCTATTTTCACAAGTCTATCAAATACATTTGTGAAAGATAGATAGTCATGTTTGCAATCTTGGGGACCTGACTGACCAGAAATTATATTCACTGGCAAAAATAATAAGAAACAAAAAAATCACTAAGTTTTCAGTAAATTTCTAGAAGATCTGTTATTTTTTATGCATCATCTAAAGAGCTGTTGAAATAATTAGAACAAATGAAAGTTCCTTGCATCCCTATCATTATGATTATTAAAATACCATTTAGTCCTCACTATCTAAGTTATTTACTTATTTCCACTTCATCCTGCTTGGGCAATGAAATCAGAAAAAATAACACACTTAAAAATTGGTGATTTTTGATGTGGAGCTTCTGCTGTGGAATGTGAGGAAGCCTATAGTTCAGTCCCTCAGTTATGTGTATTATCATGTGTAGTGAGTAAGAGAAGACAAGTTCCAGTAAGTAGTTATAAGCACTGACATGGGACAAAGCTGCTATTTCATTCCAGTTCATTTGGGAGCCATTATAGTCATAATTTGAAATTGATTACACCATCCATGTTTGTATGACTATGAAGTCTTTTCCTTACTTCTTGCTCCCTATGGAGTTATGGATTCAGTCAGAAGGTGATAAAAAATTGTGGAGCAAATACACTGTTCTTAAAACCAGAAAACACCAAAGCATACATAATACTGGAAAAATAATGTCAGTTACCTTTAGACAAATGTAGAGCTTTTAATGGAATGAGTCTAGTAGTAAAGCCCAACTCAGTATGGAAATGTCTGAATTCAATTTTAATGATAATCATATTAATTGGAAAGGAAGTTGAGGAAGTGACTTAGATTCTAAAAAGCTCCTGTTGATTTTAATGGTGGTGGTAAATCAGAAATTTCATTACTTTCTGATTCTACCTAAAAAAAAGAGAAAAAATAATTCAGAAACAAGAGCTTCTTATCTAGTAGAAAATGCACTGAGAGACAGAAATCTTTCCAAAGCACTTAACTGCTATCATTTCTTAATTAGGGAAATATAATTTCATTATTTACCTTAAATAACCACTCTGGTTAAAATATTATATATTCAGTATATTTGCATTTTTATAAAAATAAACATGTATCACCTGCTACAGTGAGGCATTGCTGAAAAATTCTATTATTCGTGCTTATTTAATGAAAAAAAGAAAATTAGTGATACATTCTGTGAAGTACTGCTTTAATCTTCTAAACTTGTTGTCAGGATGAGGCATGGTGATGTTAAAATTAATTTTATATATTCTAAGAATGACAGAAAAGGTCACCTTTTCTGGCTCTGCTCGTGGTGAAGAAACAGGTTTTTTTCTGCTCTTTTCTTGAGATCCAGACTGAAATTAAAAAAGAAGATATGAGACAAACAGGTCTTTCTGACAATTATTTACAAAGATATGGGAAATTCCTCTTCAGCTTTCATATCAGACGTTAGACACATTTAATTTTTAATTGTTATTAATTAATTAGATACAAATAAGATTTTTGCCAAACAGCCTCTGAAGTAGATAAATATAGGGAAGGCATCATAAGCCAGCACATACCAGACATTTAATGTATCACTGGAGTGGAAGAAGTTGTTTTCTAAAGCAGAAGAACTGACACTGATGATTTTTTTAAGGAAGTGCCATTTTCCAGTAGCATTTGATATTCTCATGGAATATTTTATTCAAAGTACACACAGCAAAGGACACTGGCTCATAAAAAAGAATCTCAGGTACAAGTCCTGTAAAAGAACTCAGATGAAGGATAAGAGATATCCCTGTTTCAGTTACTTTCTGAATGACACTGATTGTACAGGTCTTCCTACACAAAAGATAGTGAAATCAAGAGGGATAATATTTTCTTGGGGTTCTATCTAAAAACCCACTCTTCTTGAAATAACCTAACTTTGGCCTTCCATGACATTTTGCCCTCAAGCCATTCCAGGATGGAGAATTACCTGGAATATGAGATATTTCTAATGTGAGAGATTAGCATACTCTAATAGCTGACCTTTACTTATCCATTCATTAAATTTCTCTTAATCATTACATTGCTTACAATGAAAATTATTCTTCTGTATGTAAATGAACTGAAGAAACAGCACCTCCTGACTTTCTGCCCAGATGTTAACATGGTAAAATCTTTCATTTATTCATGGCAACAGTTATTTTTAGAATAGGCAAATAAGATTGCAGTGATTCCAAGTCACGATCAAATTCTCATATTTCTTTTTTTTTTTTTACTTCTAAGAAGTTACAATTCATACAACCCACTCACTGCCATTTACCATCATTAATGATTCCAACAACAGTGAATAACTAAAAATTATCTCCAAGCCAAAAGCACCTGCGAAGGTTCAAAAATCACTAAAAATTCTTTCACTAGAACTTTTATGCCTAAACACGGATTTAAAAGTTTACCAAGTGTGAGCATCTTTCCGACAAACTGTCTGTATTGGTCAAAATGGATTGGTATTTGATAAGCTGGTACACATGGGAACTAGGAACACACTTCAGAGAATTTATCAGCATCTTTACTGCCTGTCCCTTGCCATAAGCACAGGCTTCACAATGGAACATGCCATTTTCCACGTTGTAGAGTATGGCATGGTCATATCTAAGGTTTCCCCCCAACCCCAGCAACAATATAACCTTTGGAACTGCCCCTTGGAAATGATGATATAAAAAAATTTACAAGTATTAACAGGAAAAGAAAAATGAAGCTGAAGTCTGGGTACCATTTCCTTCCAGCACAATTGTACTTCTCTAAAGCCATTGAACCAGGTATCATCAAAAGAAAATGTCAGAGACTCTCAAAAGCAAGAGAAAGACAATTCTAGAGATTATTGAATCATGTCCTATTTATAGAAATCTAACCTTTTCAGCCCCAAAGAAAAGCAAATAGAAAAGTGGAGTCGTGTCATAGATCCAAGTCCCAAATTACAGTAATTTTGTACTGTTATTGTATTTTGCTAATCACAGAGACTCAGCAAAATGCTAAGTGAGTCACCATTAGTATGAGCAACCTCTCATAGTTGGTAAATACAGCCACCGTACTTAAATATTCTGAAAAAAATAGAAAATGTGGGAAAAAAAATCCAAAAAGTTTTTTGCACTGTATGTACTTTTTTATCTTTGTACATAGACAACATAATTTTTCAAATTAGTTGTTTAAATAAGAAGCTCGACTTTGGATAATATCTGGGGGAGCAAGGGAGGGAGGGAGAAAAAAGTAAATTCTGCAATTTCAGAATCAACCAATTATAATAGCAAATTCCTGCCCTAATTTACAACTAATCTAGGAAAAAAAAAAAAGCATCACAGACAAGAAATGAAGAGCAAAATGTACATGACTACATGAAGCTGTAGGTCCAGGTACACAGTCAATCTGAATTCCATGTGAATGAAAATGAAGCCAGGTTATGCAGTAGAACAAAGAAATCCAGAAAGCATAAACTTTTGCATAACCTAATAGCAACTGGCAGCAAAAACTCTGAAAACCTTTTCATACTTGAATCTAGCATCCACTGAAACAGAAGTGAGCTGATTTTGATTCTGGATTCTTTCCAAGGCTTCAAAAGATAAATTATACTACAGGACCTGTTTTTAATTGCCTGTCCAAAGTATAGAATGAGGTATTCTGTACCTCAGAACAACAATCTCCTCCAAAACAAAAAGTTACCTTTAATAGTTCTTCTCCATTATATTCCTAATCTTCAGCATAGTTCTTTAAATTAGCACTATATCTGTCTTAAAATAAAAAAGTGGGAAGATTTGATACCTCTCTTCTACCCCAAAACTGAGTGCAGGTTTCCACGTCTGTGATTGCAAATAAATCACCACTATCTCACACACAGAGAATTGGTTTTGAAATTCAGTCCCTCTTACATTTCACCATATTATTGAAATTACCACCATATTCAATGGGCTCACATCTATAGCCCTTTTATAGCAAAAATAGGTGTCTTTAAAAGAGTGCCTAAGACTCACCCCATATATTGAATTAAATCACTCTAAGGATTAGATAGTGCCAGCTCTCCCTAAATTTTAGGTGGAAAAGGGTTAGCTGTATAAGACTATCAAGTCATGGCATAAACTTCTTTACAATAGCCTCACTAAGCTATAACTGTGATGTGACAATGAAAACATGCTTCTGTTCTCAGTTCAGAGCTAAATGTGTATATATTATTTTCTATTTTAGCAATTTAGTCTTCATCTCTCATAATTCAGTGGTGTCATTTCCAAATAAAGAATACATTATTGGTTTGCTGAACCAAGATCTTCTCACCTGATAGCAGAACATCATTATGATTTCCAGCACTGCCTGCTTGGCAGGAATGATAGCACACAGGAGAAATAAAAGCAGGTATTATAGGTGTTATGACACTGGGATTCTAGCCCTGGTCTCTTAAGAAATGCAACAATATAACAAATGTAAAATATTTTTCAATAAACTTGTGATTTTCAAATTTTAAGAGTGGAACGGCTAGGATATGAATTCTGTCCTATCATGGTATGATTTCAAAACCATCTTGGAAATTTCTTGTGTTGGATTACTTACATGAATCAAGACTCTGTGGAAAAGGAAAAATATGGATTTTGATCTCCACACTATTCTACACTATCAGAAGCTAATTACAGTCTAGAGGAATTTATATTACCATCATCAAATTGCCAAGAATTGATGCATACAATTCACTAAATCAACCTGTTTTCTCACTCAAAGACTGAAAAACAACATTTTTCACCCAGTGGAACATGTTTGTGTGAGGAATTCCTGTGACATGAGTGAAACCGCTGACATGCTCACCTGTGTACACAAATTTTGAACAAAATGGCCTTTGGAAAATTTGTAACCCTTTAATTTGTTATTAGAAACCTATGAAAAAGGCTTTCATACTGGCACAAGAAAACCTATCTATTAGAATTAGAACCAATCTAACTATTGGAAATTGTTTTTATCACTTGACTACATTATGCGAAGCTCATTCACTTGTCATTTTCCTCACAGTCCAAACTTCTTATTTAACCTATTTGTTCAGTCTTTTAGATTCATTTGCACTGGAATAGCATTTAATGCATTTGAAATAAAATACATTACCACATGTAAGTTTATATTGTTGAGAAGTATCTTCAAAATCTGTCTGCTAACCTTCTTCCTCAGTTAGTTGCGAGAGATAAGCAATGGCAGAGGCTCAGTCACCTGAGTTGTCTTCATGGGCTGCATTTTTGTCTAAGTACA